>NC_142932.1:4548812-4583812 GCF_046866305.1 Octopus bimaculoides | reverse complement strand
ATGGAATAGGTGCCAAAATTTCGTAAGTAATAGAATAATTGGCCTGGGACCTTCCTTCAGTAATAGTGGTTGGACCCAAAGCCTCAGACATTCATGTTTGATGAAATTACTGTAAAATCGTTATACATTACTATTAAATGAATTCTGAATATTTCTATGTGACGTTATCAAGCAAAACGTATTAATGTCAAGCAGAAAATATTTTAATGGGATTTTGTAATGCCTCTAACATTGTTGAACCATCTGGTATGGCAGTAGCTAAAAACAACAACAAAGGTGCAGGCCATTGTGCTAAACATGTTTTCACCAGCTACTCAAATGAAAACTATGTTGTACCACTAGTATGGAGAATGTTTTTGGATTGGTATTTGTAAATGTTTCAAAATTCTTCAGTTTAGGCATTTAGCACTATTTATAAAATATAAGGAAAATATTTCTAGATATCTCATCTAAATAGCGTAGTAGCTTAATGCAAATTTCAGAAATATACAAGTGCAATGATTGGCAAACACATAATTGGGTGAAAATTTGAGTTTCTTAACATCCCATTATAATACCAGCATTATTGCTATGGAATCATATTTGGCTTTCAAAGGTGATTTAATCAATAA
Source organism: Octopus bimaculoides (assembly GCF_046866305.1). Lineage (NCBI taxonomy): Eukaryota > Metazoa > Mollusca > Cephalopoda > Octopoda > Octopodidae > Octopus > Octopus bimaculoides. The sequence continues at coordinate 4,583,201 of NC_142932.1, read as the reverse complement.
CAAAAAAACGACATCTATACAATCATATACTGCAAAAGTAGTTGTGTCCTTAATTTTCAAAATGTTATATAATGATTTCTATATGGGCGGATGAACTCAACAAGGAGTCAAAAATCATGAATTAATCCTACAAATATACCGATGCCATTTTAATGATTTTTAAGTCTAACGTTACTGATATTCCTGCCAATTCTTGCACTTGGTTCGTGTACTTGAAATACTGTCCTTACGTTTCTTCTGATCCCAGGAAATCTGAACGAGACAAGCACGTTCATAAATGCAAGGATCACCAAAGGTGGATTCACTCAGTTCTGATGAAGAACACAATCAATCCCTGTGTTCACAATGTCAGAAATGACTAACAGGTGTATCAATATTCACCAATCACGTGAAAAAACATCTAGGTACCTATGTTTCCACCACACGTGGCATAATTTGCTATCTTAAAGTAATATTTAGCATTTTTATGCTTCTCGATCTTTTCATGTCTTTTAAATTTATCTTAAACTAGTTATAATGTGACAACTGTATAAGTTTCAGAAAGTTCTATTGACTGATAGCAAGCCAGATAAAAATGTTTCATGTCTCAAAAATACCAATGGTACATTTATTTCTAAGAAGCATGAATTTTTGTTTCTTTTTCGGAAGATAGTTATCATTACCGTTTTCACCCTTTTCTGAGCTGAAATCCATATTTTTCTATTCACACGTAATAACTTCATAAAAACCACTTGAAATCACCGAATTTTTGCAAAAGAAAAAGAAGCAACGTCGTAAAGTGGGACTTGCGCTCTCCACTTTTTTAAGGTGGAAAGATATTAGATGTAAGAAATCCTAAGGCTTCAAGGATATGTATGGGAAATAAAATATTTCTTTTGTGCCAAAAATTTCAATAAAATTCCTAAAACATAAAAAAAAAACGTCGAGGCAATCATACAACATACACTCACTTACACACACACACGTATGTATGTATGTATGTATGTATGTATGTATGTATGTATGTATGTATGCATGTGTGTATGTATGCATCCATGTATGTATGTATCAAGGGTGAGAGAGAAAGAGAAAGGGAGTTAGATATAAGAGAATGTGAACACGAAAGAAATAATATAGATGACACTATTGGTGGACTGATTTATAAAACATTATTTATTGAATTATTTATTATTTACTAAGTTTATGAATATCCCAGTGAAAAGTACAGAAAATCACAGAAATTATCAAAATTTTCCCTTTGCAAATATAAGAAATCTTATTTCTATCATTAGTATACACATACAGTAGCCCCTGTTTAATAGTATTGCGCATTATTAGATGCAAAGCGTAATGCAATAGTGGTTTAGTAGTAATATAATACTAAAATAAAAAAATGATACCAATGTTTATAAAGTGGTAAATAAGAAAAGGAACACTCTAAGATTTAGCCGTTTAGTCAGAATGTTCATTTCCGTATTGCCTGAGACTGTTTAGCTCCAATATCCTTGCATTTTTCGGTAAACCACACAAATTGACAATCATCTTTGCTCTCTATTGCTAAGTTAATCGCTGGGATCCTATTCCACACAAATAGTACAATACCTGGTTAAACATGTCAATGCAATATTCCTACAGTATATTCTCATAATGTCTAATGCTTATTGAAAACTTCGGTCTATTATACTTCATTCTTGATGATAACACCGTCTTAAAACATGTATCATGTTTACTGTGAATTTCCTTATAATATAATTCCTTAATAACTTAATATTTCATGGAAGAATAACAGAAGAAATTACTTCATCATGCACTTATGTCACCTGGTTTGTCAAAGCTGTTTTCGTGAGAAAATGACCATCATGTATCAACTACAAATGTCTATAAGTGAAACTTTGTGAGTCATTAGTAAACAATTCGCGAAATTCTTGGTGAAGTGTTTATATTACTATCGAGATAATATGTAACATCTAACTGAAAACGCGTTTATAATCCCAGTTTATCATTTTTAATATAATGGCTTTCTTTGTACCATCCACTGCATCTGACCGAAGGAGATAAAAATACGTAACACACATAATTTATCCTGCAAGCGAAGAATACGAATTTCTAGTCTTGTTATCTGTGCATTTTCTCCGTTATTTTTTCCCGCCGAAGTTAAATCCTTTTATTAGCTGGTACAAGTTGTTGAAATTGCAAATGTGGGTACCGTAACTCTCCCTCTATACAAAAGTACTACTCAACATAGTCTCCAGCATCGGCAATGCATTTGGAAAAATATAAACTGAGCACTGTTTTACCCATTTCTTTCACCTTGTTTGTAACATCAAATCTTTATTCATATAGACTATACAGCATTGGATTAAACAGATGAAATTCGAATAACGCTAGATCCAGACTGTATGATGTATAGGGGACCACTGACCAGCCCAATTTGTCGATTGTCTGATTTGTTGCCAAAGTTAAGTACGATCACGCATTACTATTGTGAATTTGGATTGTTTGCAAATTCTTGTTCGGCCACTTCCTGCTACTAATGGCTTATCATAGCTTTGTGGGTCTCTCAATGTAGCTCTCTCTCTTCACCATACAGCCACAGTTTAGAAAATCAAGCAGAATGACTCTTTTGTTACCCCCCCCCCTAAAAAAACATTCACTGCAAACTTCTAGATCGATCGCTGGCATTTGATATTCTTAGGCTTTGGAGAAGACTGTGGATCCATTCCCTGGACTGAGCCTTCGTTTCCGGATCATAAAGATTAATTCTTTGAAACACTTCCAGCAGATCACAGCAGACACCTATCCATCTTTCCTTCAAATCTAGTTTCAACTTGCAAACTATTGACTTTGCAGTCAGTTTCCGCCATCTTCTGTAAAGCATCTTGATCACAATTCAGTTGCTCGGCAACCCCACGCTTGGATTAAAACTCATCTCTCTGAGTGGATCAGTTCATTTACATTGAGGAGAATCATGTCAATGGTTGTAGTAAATGGTCTCTCACTGCGTGGCTTCTCTACAATGCTGGCTTCCCCTTCTTCAAATTTTTTCATCCATCTGTGAACGTTGTTCTTGATAATGGTATCATCTCAGTAAACAATCTGGGATGATAACATATTGCTTCAGCTTGGTGCAAAACACTTTCGATAGAGGAGGAGTTACTCTAATTGTACGTACAATTTGAATAACCCGTGTCAGTTAATGATATAGGCCGCATTTTTGTATTAATTCAGTAAAACTCATACATAATTCTTTGACGAGGCACTATTAGGTACGTTCATAAATTTCTGGATGCAGTGATCATATACACTCTGAGAGCACATTGCAATCAAAGGATAGAGTTAGTGCTACGACTACGAATCCAATTGATTGAGGTCCTTTGAAGTCGATTTCTTGTGATGACATATTGGCAGAATCATTAGTACATCGGACAAAATTTCTTGAATATTTGTTCCGTTTCTCTACGTTCTGAATTCAAATGCTTGAGCTTAACTTTGCTCTTCATCCTAGTGAGGGTGACAAATGAGGTACCAGTTCTGGGCGGTGGTTTTGTAGAATCGCTACAGTGTTGGATATAATACATTTGTGTCGGTTCTTTAGCACCTACGTTCGCCTGCCATGAACACTGGGATTAAATTGTCTCGAACTTTGCCTTTCGTTGGGGAAAGATCGTGGACCAAAGAGGAGAGATTTGTTGGATATATGCCTCCTCTTCCTCCATAAAGAATTCCTTTGCCAAGCCTGTATCCTTGGGATAAAGAGTCAACATTCTAGACGGAGTTCTATGTTCAACCCTGACCGATATGGACTTTATATCGTTCTTACAGCACAGCTAAAATATATCCCATCATAGAATATCGTTTAATATATATATATTAAGGTAAATAAATATTTTCTGCACGTTTCCTTATAAGTACATGCGACATGGAAGATACACACAGAAGAATATAATGGACATTAAAAACAATCGGAAACGGTTCAATAGTTAAAGAAATTCTGAATTTAGCTGAAGATATTTTGTACACTACACCTAAAAATATTTTCGTTTGGGTAATTATTTATAAGCACTATATTAATCTCGAAGGGAGACAATAGTTTTCATTTTCCGTCAAATTGAAATTTACTGTTATTGGTTTGTAAATTACTTACTATATATATATATATATATATATATATATATATATATATATATATGCACACATACATATATATATGTATATATAGATGTATATGTGTGTATGTATAAGTATGTATAAACATATATATATATATATATATATATATATATATATATATATATATATATATATACATGTATGTATGTGTATATGTATATATATATATGAATATGTATGTATGTATGTATGTTTATACATACTTATACATACACATATATACATCTATATATACATACACACACACACACACACACACACACACACACATACACACACACACACACACACACACACACACACACACACACACACACACACACACACATATATATATATATATATATATATATATATATATATATATATATATATATATATATATATACATGCATGTATATATATAGATATAGATATAAACATGAAGTAGAAAGAGTACAAACATCTGTCAAAAAGTGGGACAATTTCAATACACCCTTAAGGCGGCGAGCTATATATATATATATATATATATATATACATGTGCATGTAATGTGTGTATGTGAGAGAGAGAGAAAGAAAGAAACCGTGAGAGAGAAAGAAATGGGGAGAGAGAAGAGAAGCTGAGAGATAGAAAGATATATTGACGGAATGATTGATGTAGTTTAAGAAAAACTCAATTTCGTATTCATGAGAATATTAAAAAAAAAGCTATAAAAATCTTTGAATTTTGAACAGTAAATTTAGACAAGAAATATCGCATTGAATCTCGAAGACGAAAATAGCAAAATTTCAAGCTTAATCATGTACCATCTAATATGTTTACACAATAGAACCAGTAATAGAATATTTGTGAAATGTGTGTCTCTGAAAATATTTTTTATAATAATGTATATGTAGGTGCTTATAAGTGTTCATATATGTATATTTGTATGTACGGCGTTTTTTATTATTTGAAATTCTCCTATAAAGATGGACGTGGTTCAACATTTTTTTAATATTTGCCTTGCATCAACAGTCTTCCGAGATGCGGTTTGTCATACTTCATATCATATTTCCGAGATTCTAATGACTCTTCGAGCGTCATTAGAATCTGTATGTCCAGATACGCTCCACATAACGGCCTGTTATTTGTTGGTTGCCATGGTGCTCAGAATGTGCCAATTTTGTGCTCAGAATGTGCCAGTTTTGTGCTCAGAATGTGCCAGTTTTGTGCTCAGAATGTGCCAGTTTTGTGCATTATTGTTAATCTCTCTGGTAGTGAATCTTATACTCCACTTGTGGGCTAGTGTGCTTAACACCACTTCAGCCTGTCGCCTCATTTAATTTTTAGTTTTGAAAATAAGGCACAAAGATTCAAATGCCCTTTCAAGATCGACGACAACCACAATGTTCAACACATCAAGTTGTTCTTCGTTTATCTGATCAATTGACGGTGTATTAAAATTGATTTCAAATTTTGGCACAAGGCCAGCACATTCGGGAGAGCGAATTAGTCGATTACATCGACCCCAGTGTTAAGTTGGTACTTATTTTATCGACACCGAAATGATGAAAAGCAACGTCGTCTTCGGCGGAATTTGAACTCAGAACGTAAAGACAGATAAGTACTGCCAAGCATTTTCTCCATTGTTAACGAGTCTGCTAGCTCGCCGCCTTAAGGGTGTATTGAAATTGTCTCACTTTTTGACAGGCAGATGTTTGTACTCCTTCTACTTCAATAAAATCGTCAGGTAAGGAATTAGAAACTTTAGCAACCTACGGATCCAACATTTTTTTTCTGAGAGTTATCTCATATTCAGAATTATGTTTTGTTATGTGACTCTACATTTGACAGTACTTTGCTTTGTGTGCGAAATTGTTATTTTTTGCGGAGTGTTAATAATGGTCTGTTGAAGTCGTGTTATTGCTTATTTTCATCTTTCAATTTTATGCTTTTTAAATCCATTTTCTTGCTTACAAATGTTCGAAGACTTTTCAAAATATTTGGCGCTTGAACCAGGCGAAGATTTTGTTATCCAAACAAGCAAATATTGACAAAAAGGTATATAGAAAAATTTCCAACAACTAACTTAATTTTTTTCAATCCCAAAATGAAGAGAGGATTAATGGAGATGTTCCAAAGCACAATAACTCACCCCTTCCAAAACATATCTTTCAGTATGCATAGAATGATTATTCGCTTCTTTCTAGGATCTGTTTGAACACGTCCATTTTCCCTCAAAACACAACGATGATCACAACTTCACACACACAATCACCACCAGTAGTAGCGCCAACCATCCACCACCACCACCACCACCACCACCACCACCACCACCACCACAACAACAACAACACCAACAACAACAACAACAACAACAACAACAACAACAACAACAACACAGTTTCCAAATAGAATGAAGTGAAGAGCCTAGATAGGTAAAGAAGAAATCTATTGGCTTTATTCTGAGCTCACCATCCTAAGCACGTAATGGAAGTCGCCTGATACAAATAGATAATATAAAATAACCATATTTGATCTAGAAAAATAGTTTTAAGAATCCAAAATTAAACTGGTTTGTATTCTTATAGACCATGGAAAATACAATAAAAAAGACTTTCTTTCTTTATATAACAGAACAATAGAAAGCTAAATATATTGAGAGAGAAAAAAACTATAAAGACATTGTGTATATCCAAAGAGTTATAGAGCCATAATAATGGAAAATACAATTCATTCATTGTCAATATCTGACGATGAAGGAAGTGAACTAATATGAAAGCCAAAATAACACAAATTTAGTTATTTTAACTGCTCAAGATCAATGCTTAATCATTAAGAGCAACCAGATTAAAGTTATTGAACAAAAATTAAATGTGAGCTGTAGCCTATGAACCAATAAGCAATTTACCGTCTCATTTCAGAAGAAAACTTCAAGCAAAGATATAATATATTCACAGATATGATGAAGGAGGTAGTTCTTTTCATTGGCAATATCAACGTTTTTTCCCCCCTTTAACCGGTTTCAGTCACTGCACCGATATTGGGAGACCACCTTCATTTCTTTGTTAGTCAATTATACCGATTCGATTACTTGGTCTGATATCTATTTAATTGACTTCCGCTGAATAAAAATCAAGCTCCACCCGGATCGGATTTGAACTGGAAGTGTTACCGGTTCTAGCAAACCACCACAGCAGATTATTAATACTGAAGTATGTTGCTATTTGGACATCAGAATTGGAAATAAATGGTATAACACCAAAGACAGTATTTGACAATGAGAAAACTATTCTTGACTGGAAGATATCTACCTGAACTGATAAGAAGAAGCAATACGTAGACTCTAGATTTTCAAAGGTAGAAACATGTGCTAGGTTACATCCAATAAAATGCCAGGGTAGTTCACTGACTGGTATGAATACACTCAAAGACATGCTTATATTTCTGACCCATAGACGTGCGGGTTCCACTCTTTGTATCTACTCTGCTACTACAATGTCCTCTGCTTTTCGGAGTTCACTCTTGTCCTACCACAACTCAAGCATTCTCGAGAGTCCCTCGTCTCCTCCCTTCATCAATCATGCTGTGTCCTTTCAGCAGATCCCACAATGAGCGATACACCTTGCCTTTTACTCCAGAACGATGGCCTTGGAATTCACCCTCCGAGTACATAATAGTTTTGCAGTTGTTTTTCAACAATTTAAGCGTGATGCGAACGGTATTCCTCTCACTATTTCCAAAGGACCTGCGAAGAGTATGGCTTTTTTTCCAGCCTTTAATGAGGCAAGTCAATTTTGACTCCTTTAGAAGCACAAAGACGATTACTACACACACCACGAAAATATTATCGCATCTCATCCCCACAATCATAATGCGTATCCACTTAGAACACTGAAGATAGCCACTGATGTTAAGAGTGTCCCTCCATGCCAATGAAATCCTCAACATAGCAAAGACTCTATCACAAAGACTGATCTACCATTTCAAAGCTAGGAGATATTTCAACCTCCACCGAATACTTACCCTATACAAAAACACAAGTAAGATGCACCATAGAATATTGCTCCCACGAACAATGTTGCTGCTACATATGCTACATCATAGACCGTATTCAGTAAAGGACCAGATTAGAATGATGTCGCTCACACAACAAAATCTCTGACATTCAAACGTGCTCTCTAATCTCTCTACCTTTACTACTACTACTACTACTACTACTACTACTACTACTACTACTACTACTACTACTACTACTACTACTACTACTACTACCCTCGCCATACAATTTGTGTGCACTCCTACCAGCTTCCAGACTCACAACTGCAATCATTCCACCATACGAACGTCGACAGGCCCTCTGTAATTACAAAACCGGCAGCTGTCATACTGTAGCTCTTCAAGAGGAATAGTAACCATGTCGATATTACCGATTGTGGTGACGGATGTTTCGGGGTTACTATCAGGTCATCCCATAAGTTCTGTCCGATTTGATCTTTTTTAAAATTGAATGAAATTTAATAGTATTTTAGAATGTCTAATGGAATTAAAAATTATTTTTATGCATTTGTGTACATTTAAACTAATTTAATATTATTTTACAGAATAAAAGAATTAAAATTTCTTTGATTAAAACCCTTTCTAACATGGAAGTATCCAAAACCATTTCAGGCACATAATGCTTTATGAGTACAAAAAAGGAAACTCTGCAGTCGCAGTGACTTGAAACAGACACTCAGTTTATGGGAAAGAATGCTTGAATGAAAGAACTTGCAGAAGATGGTTTGCAAAATTCAGAAGTGGAGATTTCAGCCCTGAAGATGAAGATCGAAAAGAACTTCCAGTTGAGTTTGATGATAAGCTCCTTGAGGCATTACTTGAAGAAAATCCTGCATTATCAGTTGAAGAATTGGCAATGAAGCTTAGTTCAAACCATACAACTGTTCATCATCATCTTCAACAACTTGGCAAGGTTCCTAAACTTGGAAAATAGGTGCCTCATGAATTGTCCGAAAACAACCGCAAATCTCGAGTTGACATCTGCCAGTCCATCGTAGCTTTACCCAAGTAACAGGAAGAAAGAGTGAGAGAAAGAAGGGGCGAAAGAGTACAACAGGGGTCGCCATCACCCCCTGCCAGAGCTTTAGGTGTTTTCGCTCAATAAACGCACACAATGCCCGGTCTGGGAATCGAAACCGCGATCCTCCACTTGGCCATTGCGCCTCTACAAACATATTACTATTATAATTATTATTTATATTGTTACTAAGATACTTGCCGGGGAGTCGACTGTACTCTTTAAGGCAGTGAGTTAGCAGAATCGTTAGCACGCTGAACTAAGTGCTTAGCGGCATTTCGCTCGTCTTTACGTTCTGAGTTCAAATTCCGCCGAGGTCAATTTTGCCTTTTATCCTTCCAGGGTCGATGACATAAGTACCAGTTGAGTACTGGCGTCGAAGTAATTGACTAGTCTCCCTCCCACAAGAATTTCAGACCTTGTGCCTATAGTAGAAAGTAGAACAATTAGCACAAGTTAAACACTGTATTCGATGTAATCGACAAGTACACTCCTCCGAAATTGCTGGCCTTGTACCAAAATTTGAAAACGATATTGTTATAAAAACCAGATTCTCTTCCAATTCCAATTTTCTGAGCTTCTAACTTCAAAAAAATTGTACAAATACAAAGAAAAACATGTGGGCATGCATACATCCTGGCTTCTTATACGACACATCTTATAACCATCCATTCCAGCATTCAGTCGAGAGAGCCTAACGTGTACACACTGCTTGAAGAAACAGTCGCCAAGGCAACAGGTATTTTGAGAAAAGAAATGTCACACTGCATGATAAATAACAGGTTGGAAAATAGACATACAAGCATACATACACACACACACGCACAGATACATGCATACATGGATACATATAGGCATGCATACATGGATACATATAGGCATGCATACACACACATACATACATATATATATATATATATATATATATATATATATATATATATATACACACACAAATATGTATATACATATATAAATATATATGTATATATATATATATATATATATATATATATATATATATATATATATATACACTCATATTTATAATTACACAGTTATGCATACACATATGGTCACAGATATAGGTATTCATTCATATATAAGCATGCATAGCGGTGTACATATACATACACACACACACACGCGCGCGCGCGCACACACACACACACACACACACACACACACATATATACGCATATACACATATATATGTCTATCATCCATCTATCCATCCATCCATCCATCCATCCATACGTACAGATATATCTTTCGACAGGAAAGCACTCATATAAATACACATATTCATAGCTATTTCTGTTTGTGTAGGATATATTTAACGATTTAAATGAGGTGAAAATCTACATTTCATTTGGCTCATTAGAATTAGAGCTGCTAAGTATCATGTTAATTCACTGTGAAAATCTAGTGACAGCTACATTGTCTGCATTCGCCTCCTCCTCCTACTCCTGCATGTCATCATCATCACCATCATTATCCTCCTCCTCTTCCTCCTCCTCCTCCTCATCATCATCATCATTATCATCACCACTATCACTGTAACTATCACCATGGCCACCACGATCAACACCGTCGCTATATCCACAAAAACCCCCTCCACGAGCACCATCACCGCCGCCGCCACCAAGTATGTGTGTATGTATGTGTGTATGTGTGAGTGTGTGTCCAAGTGTATATACACCCAACTACACACACACACACACACACAAATACATATATATATATATATATATATATATATATATATATATATATATATATATATATATATATATATGTAAATATATAAAAACAAAAAGATAAAGAGAGCAAAGGTAAGGTTGAAGAATTTTATGGATAGAGTCTTACAGCTGTTTCTGGGAAGATCCAGTACTTCCCTTCATCGGAGACAGAAAAAATATAGTAATCTATTATTATATCCATAGGCGGATATATTTAGTATGAAGTGGTAAAGAGTGTGATGTGCTGAAAAAAGAGAGAACAGTACTTGAAGTGTAGTTTCATTCCAGTGGTAAATATCCGTGTAGAAATTCGTAAGCAAAAATCTATTGCAAGATGGAATATATATACCTCTGCCACCTAAGCTATATCAAATTTCGTTCTAACATAAATTTCCGGATTATTCACACAAGGATTAATCTGCACGAATTTCTACACGGATATTTACCACTGGAATGAAACTACACTTCAAGTACTGTCCTCTCTTTTTTCAGCACATCACACTCTTTACCACTTCATACTAAAAATATCCGCCTATGGATATAATAATAGATTACTATATTTTTTCTGTCTCCGATGAAGGGAAGTACTGGATCTTCCCAGAAACAGCTGTAAGACTCTATCCATAAAATTCTTCAACCTTACCTTTGCTCTCTTTATCTTTTTGTTTTTATATATTTGCATATACACACGCTAATACACGACTTATAATCCCCAATCCTGTTCATACAACGACTGGGGCAAACTAATCGGTATACAGCACTTACTCGGTATTACCTGTATCCTCCGGGGTTTGGTTAAATCCAATACCCTCCTCAACCTTATATATATATATATATTTATATTTATATATATATATATATATATATATATATATATATATATATATATATATATATATATATATATATATATACATATATATATACTATGCACATGTAATGTACATGTGCTCATATCTGTCTTTGTATGTTCGTGCACACACACACACACACACACACACACACACACACACATATGAATATATTGATATCGTTTCTAATTTTTAGACTCTTCTGTAAAACAGTGTTCAGCTTTCCTCACTAAGAAACAGGGGTCCTTCGCTGAATCTTGGAAAACAACAAAAGGAGAGATTTACAAGTTGAATGCATTGTAATATCTTGTACATTTTGGTTTGTTTGTGTGTAGGGTTTTGTATTTAGATTCGACTCGCTCTCTTTTTTTATCCCTGTTCCTCTACTTCTGTCTGTCTGTTTGACTCTTTCTCTCTCTCCCTCCCTCTCTCTCTCTCTCCCTCCCTCTCTCTCTGTCTCTCTGTCTCTCTGTCTCTCTCTCTCTCTCTCCCTCCCTCTCTCTCTCTCTTTGTATTTGCGCAACTCGTGTATTTCACTTAACCTATGTTACGTTTACTATATTACTCATACGCCAATGTTCATCATATGTCGACTCTCTTGATAGGCAAAATATGTGCTAAGAAAGACGAAAAACGAAAAGAAAGATGAAGGGTAATAATCCATCCATGTTTCTTTTTATCGATCCCACCATATTCGCCTCCCACTATTCTTGTGTGGATCATGTGGGTAGAGTTCTCAAGTACCTCCTCCATACGATCCCATCAGAAACAACCATTTCCGGCTGGATTTCGCAGCGCCGCCAGCTGAGACTCTGGATATTACCCGACCATCTTGTTCTTGAGTTACCTGAAGGTTTTCTGCCACGTGACTTAGCTCGAAGGATACATATTGCGATTTGTATCAGTGATATTCTAATTACATTTCGGTCGTGCAGGAGGTGGGATCTCTGAGAATTAGCAGTTCGACCTGGAGAGATTCTCAGATCTGTTTAATAAAAAAGTCAAGAACGACGCTGAAAATGTTTAATATATGTCAAGTAGGCACTGTAATAATTTTAAGCCTGAATGTTCCGAATATTGGTATAATGATAACTTTGTAGAAGTTAATCTCTGAGTGGACTTTTAGATCCTCTAATATCGCTTGTGTCAGTAATATTAAATAAACCTTGCTTATATAAAAATAACTGTGTTTTGTGCTAGGTGAAGTCTTTGTTATACGTTTTCGTGGCGTTTAATTTAGCTTCTCTATCAATATCAACTAACGTAATCTGTCTGGTGCATTAAATAGTAATGTCATCTTGCGTAAATTTGGTGCTATTGTAAATTTTATTGACAGTCACATTAATGGTTACTCTACTCGACGAGATTAATATCTTTCTTAATGTTATCATTAATCTTCCTTATAATTTTCTTGTTAATTAATCCGATCTCAGATTTAGACGGATTTATCAACTTCCATTTAGAGTTAAAAGCATAGTTATTTTTATGTTACATGAATACAACAGACGCTTTACGTACTGCTCACTTGGATAGTTTGTCATCAATTATAAATTTTACTACCACGCCCTTTGGCTTCTCTATCAACGTTGTAAAAATCTTATGGACTTGTTTCATATAACAAATCCGATAGATCGATTTGCATACATAATGCATTCTTTGCATCTAGTCCTATAAATTTGTGACCGGTGTATTAGCGATTTTTTCTCGATGTCGTACTGCACTACAAAATATATAAATACATACTCAAGATCTTGGGGAAGAGGGATTTATAACTATTGTTTCTTTGGACGGTTAAATTCGGTATACATTCGCTATTGAAATCTCAACAGAAGATTGAAACTATTTCTGCTGATCCATCTTTTTCTGTCCTCAAAGATATTGTATGTAACGACAGGATGTTTATTATATTTATTATATACAATAATAATAGTTCAGTATATAATTAAAGCACAATGTGCATAAAATCTCGATTCCATGCAGATGAGTTCAGGAGATCAATTGGCCTCCGACAGGCAAGTTACTGGTGCAAAGAAGAAGGCCATAAATTCTGTTACTGAAGCAACAGAGATAGCCGCTAGATAGATTTGGATAAAGATAGAAGACCGACGGTTTACTGCTACGAGGAAACAAGTTAGGATTTGATCAACCTAGTTATATTCAAATATGTATACAACCACCCTGATCAACAAATGCCAACAATGGTACAAAATCCTAATCTGTGTAGAGGCACAAAGGTAACAGTGAATCAGCAAGCAAAAAAAAAAAAAAAAAAAATTAAGTGCACCAATGAACAGGCACAATCGAGTGACCATTTATATATATATATATGGGAGAATATACAACAAATAACAACAGACGAGGACAGGTGGTGTAAATAACAAAAGTATATATTAGTATGACGCTCGGGAATACGGAAAGTCTTTGACGTTTCGAGCTACGCTCTTCAACAGAAAGAATACGGAGACAAGGAGAAAAAACACGGAGAAAAAAAATTGAATAGTGTTCAGTCAACGGTCAATCATAATAATATATATATATATATGTATGTATGTATAAATGGAAGGGTTTAGGGATTCTATGCATGTATGTATGTAATTATATGCAACGGATAAATGTTTATTGCGTCTTATATTCAAGTTTATTTTCAAAGAACTGACAAATTAAACACAAGGCTCTTACGCGGTAATTTAAATTAAACACGCAACTTCTACACTAATATTTTGATGTAAAATTTAAGTCATGATTAATGAAACGTGATTTTAATTTTTGCGTGGCAAGATCTTGTTCTTAATTTTCTATTGATAGATATTAATGTAACGATGTACGATCTTAAATAGGCTTTTATACATTCAAAAGTAATTTTACTCAAGGAAGATTCACTTCTCTCCCAAAAGAATTATTAAATCGTCTTCCGGATAACTTTTTTCAAATATTGAATAGCTTTAATTCACATCATATGCAATGCCTAATTCGTTGATAAAGAATTGTTACGTCAATGACAAATACCGAAAATTATAGAATAATTTCATTCAACTCGGCAGGGGATTAATATGGATTAAAGTTAATGCTTTAAAATCTACACATGTCAATATACGAGACAATAAAGCAGCGGGTGTGGGGAAGATTTAGTGAGTGTAACTTTTAACATTCCCATTCTATCTAATGAATAAAACCACATATATTGTTTATTAATGCCTATTGAGCACGAATTCGTTTCAGCATAGGAATGTGTTCAACTATGAAAAAGAAAAAAGCTAATAAGAGAGAGTATGAAGTTACATCAGAGTTTCAAGGAATCAAGTCTTCAGCTCATGTTTTGTGACTCTCGCCACAATTTGTTTTCAATATTCAGTGCAAATTCCGCCGAGATTGACTTTGCCTTTCATTCTTACAGGGCCGATAAAATAAGTACCGGTTGAACAATGGGGTCGATGTAATCGACTTACTCCTCCCCCGAAAATGCTGGTCTTGTGTCAAAACTTGAAATCAATATTAAGAGCAGAGAATAAGGCAGCAATCTGGCAGAACCGTTAACGCCACGTTACTCGTGCAGTTCGAACGTTCTGAGTTCAAATTCCACCGAGGTCGACTTTGCTTTCATCATTCTTGTGTCCATAAAATAAGTACCAGTTGAACACTGGGAGCGATATAATCGGCTAACCCACTCCTCAAAAATACTGGCCTTATGCCAAAATTTGATATCAATATTAAGCACAGAGGCGGTGAGCTAGCAGAAGAGTTGGCACGCCGGACAAACACGCAGAAGCATTTCATCCGTTTTTAAGTTCTGAGTTTACTTTTCAGTCTGTCGGGATCGATAAAGCAAGAATCACTTGAGCACTGGGATCGATGAAATCGACTTAGCCCCTTCTCTGAAACTGCTGGCCTTGTGATAATTTGAAATAAATATTAAGCACAGATTAGACTGCAATGTTGCTCCAGCATGCCATTAAACACCATAACTAAAATAAACTAAAACATCAAAGAAGTGTTTCTATAAAGTTGTCCCTTTCTTGTATCACCTAACTGTCTGGATGTTTTGCGTTCTTGTACCATTTTGTATTATATATATATATATATATATATATATATATATATATATATATATATATATATATATATATATATATATTAGTATGCGTACTAATATATACATATATATATAAACACATGAACACACACACACACAGCTTAATAAATCGTACTTAGATGCAGTACTGAGATAAATCCAGAAGAGTTTGATGATCGCTTCTAATCCAATGCACTGCGCTGCCAAAATTTTCTAAACTTCCAGTAGTAAAGACACCATGGATGGAAGTAAGTTGTGTTAATTAGTGTAAGTTTACGCTGTACTTAGAAGTAGCATTATCGTTGGTTTCTACCATTGTACTCCACTTTCAATGTGTGGAATAACTTGCGTTAAACGGTTATCTTATGCAAAGGGAAATTTATCTCTCCTCTGCTGAAGATGGTGTTTGTTTCTGTTATTGGTAGGTTTGACCGGCGTCGGATTGAAGAGTTCCCTGGTCTTTTTCTACGGCATGGCATTTTGGAAAACTGTGTCCTACTTTAACTATTGTTGATAATATGGGTGAATGGAAAATGTGCGGAATACTGTTGGATGGACTGTATCTCGAATTCAAAGGACTAGCGTTGTTAGACACTGTCACGTTAATTCTGCTTTGGGATTATAACAAGGAATCAAGTGTTTGTGGAATGCTCAGCCATCTACATTTTAATACGATCTTTTATTCGTTCTGTTAAATACTCTTCATCGAAAGCAACGGAGACTCATTTCATATTCTTTGCAGTTGTTGTTGTTGTTGCTGTAAAACCCCGGGTCTGTGCTGACTGAGCAACCCTATGACCGAAAACATCCCGGCTGTGATCTTTCCATTTTCAGAGAATGGTTATTTTGGAATACATTACCCACGCTTCTCCTTTCTCAACGTGGTAGTATGCAATTTGAAGATGTGGCTGCTATTTCTTGCAGGTCATGCAACGGTAGAGACTTCTTCATTGACTCAGGTTGTTCTTGTTGGTGGTGATGGTAGTAGTGGCGGTGCCGTTTGATATTATGAGTCATGTGGGTGTTGCTATTGTTTTCTTCGTCATGCGTACTAATACTGTTACTGTATAACTATATTGATCAATGACATCTCAGCTGTCGCCATCTTGTTTCCTACCAGCATAATGTGTCTTGGACTACGTTAACTATTGTACTTTTTCTTTTTAACAACAGTAGAATGTGATATATGAGAACTTCCTTGTTATCTGTAGCAGGTCATTCGACCTCCTAGAGACTTCTTCAATGCTGCGGTTGTTTCCAGTAGAGATGGTAATCAACAAGAGTAGGGATCTGGTCACCTAATGTATCTTTCTGTCAAACGGGGATTAGCCCTTTCAATAAACCACTCTCCATTAAAATCCTTTCCGACGCGCTGCTTTCTTTAACTTCATGACTTTTGAAATCGGTGAATAAGTCTTATACCTGGAAGAATGTTTTCTCTTTTAACTTTTAGTTGTTTCAGCCATCAGTCTGCGGCATCACCTTGAAGAAGTTTTAGCCGAATAAATCGATTCCAGTACTTATGTTTTAAAGCCTGGTACTTATTCTAGCGGGCTCTTTTGTCGAACCGCAAGATTACCGGGAAATAAACACATCAACACCGGTTGTCAAACGGTGGTGGGAGACAAAAACAGGCACAAATACACATACACACACAACCACACACACTCACCCATATATATATATATATATATATATATATATATATATATATATATATATATGCAGAATTTATGTTAGATGAAATATGTTTGTCACATATTTCAACTGTTAAAAGCCAAATACACAGCAGTTACCGTGTAAAAACATCCAGTTCGTTCAGTGTTTTTGTCCACGGTAACTGCGATGTATTTGCTTTTTAGCAGTTGAAATATATGACAAACATATTTCAACTAACCTAAATTCTGCTCAGGCCTAACCACTGTTTTGCGCCAATGCTCCGATATATATATATATATATATATATATATATATATATACAGCAAGTTTCTTTCAGTTTCTGTCTACCAAATCCACCCACAAGGCTTTGGTCAGTCCGAGACTATAACAGTAAGGATTTGCCGAAGGTGCCACCCAATAGGACTGAACCTGAAACCATGTGATTGTGAAGCAAGCTTCTTACCGCACAGCCACGACTGAAAACATTAAGGAAATGAAAGAACTTTTGGTGACATTAGATGAGAGCCACTCCTCGTTCTCGGTCGATTCCTTAACAAAACCACGCAAAAGAAAAAACGCAAGTAATTTTTTGGTTGGGCAAAATAATCATTTATTTGGACAAAACTTACAGAGCGACAAAATAACGCGACTTCCAAATCACGAGGAATAAATAGTAAAAGATATCCAAGGGACAAAAAATCAAAACTACAATTTCTCCTCATTTTCATCTTTTGCCTCAGTATTAATAATATCTGTTTTTATATTATAAATATTCTTTTCAATCTCATATTTGCTTCACTATATCGTTTTACATTAATTTTTGATTTCACCGAATTACTTAACTATCATAATCGAAATCCACAATGGTCACTGTAACAAGTTAAATAAGAATGGCTTCCGTAATGAGATAATGGAAGAAAATAAAAATGTGGCTTTCCCCGCTCATTTGTAATCTGGATTAATGTTAAAAGTTGCTTTCCGTATTTGCTTTCATTCTTTGAACTATATCGCTCAAATGGATAACACTGAAGCTTTGCATTGCAATATCAAATATCACATATGTATCTGCAGAGCTTCATTATCAGAATGTCATTAGAAACTAGAGCTTAATTCATTTCACATATTTACCTCAAACACAGAATTTCTAATTTCAAATAGAAAATTCTATAAAATATTATTACCGTTGTTGATGTTGTCATTGGAATTGAACCGTAGGTCAACCATAACATCACTGAGTTATGCTTAAAGGTACTCAAGCCTTGTGTATTTCGCCCTTTTAGGGGTATCTGGTAATGCATTGTTCACTGTGATCTTCCCTTTAAAACAGACTGTGGTAGGTTATGGTGTAAATTTGGCTGCTATTTCAAACATATCGAGCGATCGCTTAGACACTTGCTTGTTATATTTGTTCACATTATAGTCGTTCTGATCCTCAAAAAAAAAAAAAAAATTACTAGACTTGACGTACATTTGATTGCATTGTTCACCTGATAGAGAACTGATCATTTTGACATCTAGATGCCAGGCATCCAGTTTTGGCCTTCGTTTAGCACAGGCAAAGAGACGAAAAAGGTGAATCAAATTCACTGCAGTATAGTTCATTTGATTAATTTAGGCACAAGAAAAGCGATATCATATCGATAGCAAATGACCTGAGATTGTTGAGCAGGAGATCTTGCTTCCAGGATGGCCCCAGGCCACGAACATTTCTACAACTTACTCTTAAACTGTCATGGTGACGATAAAGAATTCGGAGAAGAAACATGGGTGGGAGGGGATTTACATACCCATCGAGTGACGCTGGAGGTTAGGTAGCTCAACCTCCATAACTTAGGATTCCTTTGGGAATCTCTATAAAAGCCTACTGTTTTATAATAGGGTCCCCACGCCGCGAGGAAGTTTTTCCTAATGTTTTTATACGTTTCCAGAGGAATACGCACCATCGTCAGTGTTACTGGCACTTGAACAAGCTGGTGATGAAGATCTCATTCTCACTCTCCTGATGTTCTTCCTTCGTGCCATGAAGGCAACCAATTCTTTGTGGGCCCTCCTCACAAGCACGAAGTCTTGTGTTTGCGTGGTTGGTTGTTGCTGTTGCGGGTCGTTTTCTTTTTGTGGGTTGTTGCAGTTATGACAGTGTTAGCGGAGCTCGTTGTGATAGCGGTGGGTGTGTTGACGATTGTGGTGCTAGAGCGGGGGTGGGGTGCGGGTGGTTTCTGAAGGTGTGTCTGTAGATGTGTTTTCTATGTTTTATGGTGTGTGTGTGTGCTCCTGTGGGGCATGATGTTTTATTGAATTTATTTTCGTTTTTCTTTGTTTTTAGTTTTGGAAGTCAGCCCAGGTATCGGTAATTGTGGCATTAGGCTACGAGTCTACGTAGTGCATTCAATAAGTGTCCGACCTTTTATCATGAGCGTTTCTCATGTAGTAAGCGAATGTAGCATGCTGGCACAGAGAGAATATAGGAAAGGACATAACAGCCTAAAGAGAGTAATCCACTGGGAGTTATGTAGAAAGCTAAGATTTGACTATACTGATAAATGGTATGAACTTGAACCTATTAGAGTACTAAAAGGTAAGAAACATAAGATGCTGTGGGACTTTAACATTCAGACTGAGAGAGTAATAGAAGCTAGAAGGCCTGATTTAGCAGTGGTAGATAAAGAAAATAGAAAGTGCAAGACAATTGACTTTACATTCCCCAATGATGATAAAATCAATATGAGAGATATAGAAAAAATAGTAAAGTTCCAGGGAATAACTATTGAATTACAGTGACTACGGAAAGTGCTGGTAAAATGTATTCTAGTAGTTATAGATGCATTAAGAACTATCCCTAAAGATTTGAACAGATATATAAAGGAAATAGGCATAAAACCCAATTTAACACAGCTGCAGGAAACAGTGTTATTAGGGACTGCTAGAATACTTAAGAGGGTTCTTGGCATCTAAGGTTATTTGTTGTAACTCGATGTTAGGAATTTTTCTTTTCCAATAGTCTAATCTGTTCTGCATATATGAATAACTTGAGGGACCAATGAATATTTCACGAAATTAAGTGTAAACCTATCGGGTTATGTCTGGAAACTTTATCCAAAAAACTTGAAAGCGTAGCTTGTGTTGTGTCTGTATGGAAAGATAGTCGCTCGTCTGCTACTCATTGAAAAGTGAAAGAAATTGGAACACGATGATTACTTAATGCACTTTATATATACACTTTATATATACACTTTATATATACACTTTATGCGCAATTTTATAGACTTAATACACAGTACTCATAAAATAAATATCTACTCTTATTTTTCCATTTTTCCAATAAGCAAAACCGCCCCCTCAAAAAAAAAATCACCCTTTTCACTGTCGAGTCACCACTGCCAGTTCCACTACCGCCACCACCACCACTTCCACTTCCATCTTTTTACAAAAGCTGTAAAACCACTGAAATCCAAACCACAGCTGAAACAGCAACTATCATGATAAAATTATGGCAAGAAAAATCCCTTCAAGGCAAATATTACGTTAAGCTAAACAGAATAAAAATAGATAAAGCAAAATCCCAACAATGGCTGAGACGCTCAAGACTCAAAGCAGAGACTGAAGGATTGGTAATTTCAGCCAATATGCCGCATATGGTTGTCAGAGATGAACAAGGCAAAAAAATAAATGCTTTCTAATCGATGTATCTATACTAACAGATGACAACATTTCTCTAACAGAAACACAGAAACTTTTGAAATACAAAGATCTACTACTACTACTACTACTACTACTACTACTACTACTACCACTACTACTACTACTACTACTACTACTACTACTACTACTACTACTAATAATAATAATAATAATCTTTTCTACTTAAGGCACAAGGACTGAAATTTGGGGGCAGGGGACTAGTTAATTACATTGGCCCCAGTGTTTCACTGGTACTTAATTTAACGACCCCGAAAGGATAAAAGGCGAAGTCGACCCTGAGGGAATTTAAACTTAGAACGTAGCGACGGGCGAAATACCGCTAAGTACTTTGATCAACAAAAATAATAGTTTCAAATTTTGCCACAAGGACAGCAATTTTGAAGGAGGGAATGGATGAATTACATCGACTTTACTCTTCAACTTGTATTTATTTTGTATACCTCGAAAGGATGAAAGGCAAGGTAGGAGAAGCGGTAGAAACAGGTGAAATGGGGAAGTAAACGGTATTTTTGGTCTGGAATTATAGTGCTAAGGACGATAGAAGTGAGTTGTTAGAGGCAAAAGCAACCTTACACATATTAACCCGCCATACAATCACCACGCCACTTGTCTGGTGATCTGATGACGGTGTTGAACTATGTTGAACGGAGTGAAGAGCAGAGACTTTGGCCTCAAAGACGTTAATGCACCGTGAAAGCATTTGGAAGGCAAAAAGGCCTATTGCGTGGCATTGAGCGGCGATAAATAGTTCTTAGTGACTGAACTGGAGTGGCCTCGATGTCGTGTGCAATGGGTCACGATCTCGGTCCATGAAATAATGGGGAACGTTCGGTGTGGGAGATACGCTGCTACAAATGAAATACAATTTTATGTGAAACAAAAACCGTTCGATTTCAAAGGGTCCTAGATTTACCACCGATGGAGATTTGTTGCACGAATTGCACACTCTTTGCAAAATAGGGGGCGCTCAGCGTCGGAGAGAAGTAAGACGTCATAAGTGAGGGTGACAATCGTGAGTAGCACTTAGGGGTTGGTGGAGATGGAGATAAAATGGATGGAGAAGCTGGAGGAGGAGTGGGTGGGTGTTTGATAGGTATCGGGTTGGCAAATGTGGTGGTGGAAGATGTAGCGAAAACAGTGGTGGAAAAAGAAGAGGCCTGCGTGGGACAGATAATATGGGAAAGCTAAATGAAAGATGAGCAGAGAAGGAAATATGACAGAATGGAAAGATCACGTATGGGTATTGATATTAGAGTGGGCTGGATGAATTTAGGGTGGCGACGGAGGAGGATATTAGGCTATGGGATAGATGAAGCGGGAAGTACATATTAGAAAAAGTAAGGCGGTTAATTTTGACCAAAAGAAGTTTAAGCTTCGCGAAAGAAGATAAGCTCTAGAATTCGAGATCTGGTTTGAGGTGTCTAAACTGAACATAGGAGATCTTTTGCGTAAACTGGTCATTGGAGCGGAAATGTTGAGAGAAAGGTGACCCGTCGCCACGTCGGATCCCTCGATATCTCTTAAATTCTACATGAACCTGTCGGATTCGGACGATTTTAGTCCGGTATGCCAGATGGAGATCAAATTGCAGAGGGAACATTGGAACGCATATATGAAATTGGAAGAGGTGCGTCGGAAAGCGTCTCTAATTTGAAAAGTGTGGTGGATGGGTCCGATGAGAGTCGTAATGTTGGAAAGCAAAAGCCAGGTGCGGTATCGAGGATTTCTTAAATTCTTTTACTCTATGATATACACTGTGCTATATTTCTGGAAAAATTTTCAATTTAAGTAATAAATTTAATTTTAATAATTTCTCCTGAATATATATTCGTTATTAAAGTGAATTTTATGTGCCTACTAATCATTATTGTTGTTAGATAGAAAAATATTCAGTATATATGCTTATATATATATGTGTGTGTGTAGTGTGTGTGTGTGTGTGTGTGTGTGTGTGTGTGCGTGTGTGTGTGTGTGTGTGTGTGTGTGTGTGTGTGTGTGAATATACACTTAAAATAATTGCATTTTCGTATGTAAATATGTTTGCTGTTGTGCGTTGCTGTTTATCTATTATTTATGAAAATATACATATGTACATTCGCCTCAAGTATATTGAAACATGATGCTTACATCCATAGCAAAATTCATAGAAGAAAACAATTTTGTGTTCAGTATGTTTGTGTATTAATAAAAACATATTCATACATATATCAAACAATAATTTATTTCCAATTATTTCTAAGCTTATAAGAAATATTTTGATCAGCTTACATTAATGCCGGCAAACACACGGACGCAGAGATACACATATGACAGACAAAACACACATCTATATACTCATATACACACAATCACACAAACATATAGTAAATTGCATGAATACAAGTTTTATCACGAACAAAGTAAGAGTATCCAATAGAGTGAAATATTTAGTTATTACATTCTGTTAGTTGAAGTTGAATTTGCGGTTTAACCATTGGTTTTCTCGCTGAGGGTAATAAAATGAATTTCATTCTTTTTTTCCGCTGTTTTATCAGAGATTGGTTGCTCAGTTTCCTGATTACCGAGGGAATAGTAGCTTACAACTACTTATAGAATACACAAACCCAGATAGAACTTAGCCAGTCTATAGCAATTTGCATAAGAATAGTGGAAACCTTGAAAATAGTTAATTAGCTTATTAGCATAATCGTTGCACGAATTTAACATAAAAAGCTATTAGTGGTAAGATTATCAGCATTTATTTGTTATTTTTTTCTTTGTTAAACGTAAGCATTCCACATCAGCTTGAAATTTAGATACTGTGATTAACCATATTTTCCCTATGTGACTAGTAAAAGAGCATCGACCCGAACAGTTTCAGTGTTTACTTGAGCTTCATCAGAAACCGGTTAATCACTTTCATGATAACAGAAGAGTTGTTTATAGCTGATATGGATGATGTGACCTGTCTTTAATTAATTGCTACAACGTTAAGATAAATGCAGAAAAGAAGTGAATGGATTTCGATTGATTTCGACGATGAGCATTCATCTGTTCGATAAACTGAATATTCATCTCGTTCAATAGCTCATTCAATTGGCAGGTATGTGGCGGAATATTCCACAAATCTCTGTACCCAAATTCTGAGGTATAATGAGCGCAACACAGTGTGGTGCAAGACTAAGCATTTGAATTACAGGTAAACATTTACCCGATAGGCTTCCCCACAGTTTCCAACTATCCCGTTTCCTTTGGAAGGTTTGAGTCAATCCGGCCACTTACCTACGACGCCACGTGGTGGGAACGAAACCGAAGCGAACGATTCGGTGATGCTGTGCCAAGGGCGTATATGTTTTTAATGAACACACACATTTGGCTACACAAGATAACGTAGCTCATGCCTTGTCTTGTCTTGGTGCCTCGACTGCCAAATAGAGTCGTAGAGATACCGTCATATATTTGAAGTGTCTTGAGTCGTTTTAGACCAGGCAGAACCAGCCCCTCTCGAGTTCTCTCCAGAAAAGAGGGAAACAGAGAGAAAGAGAGAGCGAGATGAGGTAACAGATGGAGAAAGAAGGGAAGAATAGTAAGGAAGAGAAAGAAAATGAAAAGAAAAGTCTACTGTAGTACTAGTCTGGTATTATATTTATCGGCCTCGAAAGGATAAAACGTAAATTTGAATTCGATGGTGTTTTAACTGATAGCGTAGAGAGCCGGAACGTATACTGCAGAGTAAACTATCTGACGTTGTTAACAATTTAGCTGCCTCATAACCTGTGGAAGCTTCCATCCAAAAATAAGAAGAGATACTAACGATTGGATTGCTATTTTATCGTAAGTTCGTCATGATTCGAGCCAACCTTGGGCTAAACACAAACAACGACAACAACAATATACATAAAACAATATAAAAATGTTTTCTACGTACCAGCCTTTCAATAATGAAATAGCCTACACTTAAGCCAGTTCATCTTTAGTTTTTGCCCTGAAGGTATAAAAGAAAGATTGATCATGCTTTGCTTTCAATTACGTATATGCTCATTACCAACGTAGTTATCTTCAAACAAATGCAATTCCGTAGACTGCTCACAAGTGTACTTGAATGTTCGGCTATCATTCCTCCTTTATTCACCACTTAGTATAGATGATGTATATAACACTCATTTTCTCTATAACTATGAGATAAGCTCTTAGGAATATTTCACTGATTTTGCAGCTGTTTTCACAACCTGATATAACTGTAGGACATGCAGTTTCCATGTATATTTGAATATAATGTATATAATGTATATTTTTGCATGTATGCTACACATACGCGTGTATATCTATCTATCTATCTATCTATCTATCTATCTATCTATCTATCTATCTATCTATCTATCTATAGAGGATTAGTGGAGGGGAGGTGCGACGACGATCTCGGGCAGAATCTGGGCGTCGACGAGGAACACCTGACCCGCCTGTTCAGGACAACTTTCGGGCCGGGACCTATGGACAATGACCAGAGATCTCTCGCCTGGCAGTGCTATCGAGAAGCATTACCCGTTCGGGATAAGCTTTACAGGCACGGTTCGAGACACACCGGACCGACCTGCCCGAAAAGGAAAGTGAGAATAGAGAGACAGTTTTTGTCTCGTGAAAGTTTCATTAAAAGGTGGGTGAATGTAGCAAAGACGGTGCGTGCGAGTGACGATACCTCTTTGAGCATGATCCTATAAAACGAAGAAAACAAATAAGAAAAAAAAAAGAGAGAGAGAGCACTTCGCTCTCATGTGTCTATTCCCTGCTGAGGTTACCATGGTCTTTTCCGTAGGCTTTTCTCTCCATGGATAAACCTATTGTTACCCCATTTTACACAATTGACATTTTCTGTCATATACGACCCCGCCCCCTTTTCTGCCCCTACCGATCCCTTTTGATCGGATTTTTTTCTTTTTTTTTAAAGAAAAGCTCTACAGTTGTATTTGTCCCCTCTGTGTGAAGCCCTGTGTGGCTAATAAAAGAAAGTTATCTATCTATCTATCTATCTATCTATCTATCTATCTATCTATCTATCTATCTGTTTGTCTGTCTGTTTGTCAGTGTGGTAAGAAACTTGCTTCCCAACTACATTGTTCCGGGTTCAGTCCCACAGCGTAGAACCTTGGATTAGTGACTTCTACTTTAACCTCGGGCCGACCAAAACTTTGTGAGTGGATTTGTTAGACGGAAACTGAAAGAGTGTGTCGTATATATATGTGTATGTATATATTGTATGTCTTTGTGTCTGTGTTTATCCGTCTATCACTGCTTGACAAACGGTGTTGGTTGTTTACGTCTCCGAAACTTAGCGGTTCGACAAAAGGGTCCGATTAACGTACTAGGCTTCAAAATAAGTCCTGAGGTCGATTTGTTCCACTCAAACCTTTTTCCAGGAGGTGCTTCAGCATGGCAGCAGTCAAATGACTGAAACACGTACAGGATATATATATATATATATGTATATATATATATATATATATATATATATATATATATATGTGTATATATATATATATATATATATATATATATATATATATATATATATATATATATAATGAATATATATATATGTATATATGTATATAGATATATAAGCATAAATATACACGCATACATACATACATACATACATACATACATACATACTTACATACATGGTAGAATCATTAGAACGCCGCATAGAATGAGTAGCAGCATTAATTCTAGCTTTCTAAAGGTAGAGATCAAACCAAACTAAGATGTTATTTACCCTTATTTTACAGGGATCGATCAAAAAGTACCAATCGGATACTTCGGTTAATTTTCTAATTTTCTAATTTTCTTTCTTTCATTCCTCTTCTTCTTCTTCTTCTTCTTCTTCTTCTTCTTCTTCTTCTTCTTCTTCTTCTTCTTCTTCTTCTTCTTCTTCTTCTTCTTCTTCTTCTTCTTCTTCTTCTTCTTCTTCTTCTTCTTCTTCTTCTTCTTCCTTTAATTCAAATAAATCGGCTCCAGTTTGAGATTTTTAACTGAGAAGGTTAAGGGCTCCACTATATTCCGATAGTCAGGAAATGCTGCATATCATGACATCGCTGCTATGAGTCTATTAGCACCTGAGACACAAAACTATATCTATATAGAGAAGCGATATTAATACCAAGGGTAATTTTATCTCCTTTTAAAAATGAATGTTTTGTTCGAACATAGAACACTTTGATAGTTACATGAGAGAACCTATCATACGGAATTGTGGTGCATATAAGCACAACTATTTATATCGCTAATGGGAGATAATCCTCCGCCATCGCCGCCGAGACTACTAGATCACATGTATTCGGCCTTCATTAGGTAGACGTCTGAAAACTGATTTCTTGGTTAGCAATATATGTAGAACCCCATTTCCTAATCATACACCGGTATCACAAATAGACAGTGGGTTTATTAAAAAAATAATTAATAAAGCGGCATTAATTCCAAAAGGTAATATTTACCTAAAAGTATATATTGTATTAGAACACAAGCTGAAGAATTGTGTATATATATATATATATATATATTGCGTGTGTGTATGTGTTTGTGTGTGTGTATAAATACGTATAAGTGCATATATATACATATACATTTACATATACATTTATATATGCGTGGTCTGATTAATAAGTTTCCGGACTATTGCTATAGTAATGAAGCTAAAGCACGCAAAGTAAAGCCGCTAGGCACAGATTGACCTTGAACGCCGTTGTGCATACGCATGGAGTATGTTAGCGTTCTAGTTCATTTTCGCTGTTTACAGCAGTGCTTGGAATGAAAATGTGTAGTGTGTGATCGTCGCATTGACCATCACTGAGAAAGTAGAGTATCTGCATCAAATTTTTTCAAAAGCTTGGCGATATCTGCTCAGATCTTGTGTAACTAAAACCCGATCGCTTTCTTTTTTTTTTTTTTGGTCATTTGAAAGCAGTTTTGGCAGAAACTTGGCAGACAGGCGTCTCATACAAAATTTTCACTGATGATGGACTGAACTGAATCGTAACTAATCTACACATCCTCCACTAACTCACGGATGGTAATTCGACGATTTCTTCTCACAGCTGCACGCATATCTGCGATGTTTTTCTCAGTTCTGCTGGTTGCGGATCTCCCAAAACGTTCGTTAATATCGACATTTTTTCGGCCATCTTAGAAACGTCTGAACCGCTCGTACACTTGTGTGCGGCTCATACACTCGTCTCCATACACTTTCTGCAACTTTGTGCAGGCCTCTGAGCAAGTATCGCCATGACGACTTTCTCTGTCATGGTCAATGCGACGATCACATGCTACACATCTTCCTTAGAAGCACTGGTGTAAACAGCGGAAGTGAAAGAACGTTAGATCGTAGTGCGCATGCACAGTAGAGTCCAAGGTCAATCTTTGCCAAGCAGCTTTACTTTGCGCGCTTTAGCTTCGTTACTGTGGCAACAGAAACTTATTAATCAGACCTCGGATATATATATATATACTTCTACAACTACAGCCAACGATTCAAGTCAACGCACTATACAGCCATTGTGTCCCCACACAAAAAAACGCTCCCACGTGGACTATGTTGACACCAGTAAGAAACAATTATGAACTTTTATTTTAATTACAATTATGAACTTCTCTTTTAATACATTTTTTTAAAAATATGTATTTTTGATAAGGTTCGATTTTCAAGGACCGAAAGATGTGAAATATCTCTGAGAGAATTATAAATTAAAATTTATTTTATATAGTGGCGTTTTCAAACGTCTTATATATATATATATATATATATATATATATATATATATATATATATATATATATATATATATATATAAATATATATATAAATATATATATATATATATATATTTATATATAAATATATATATAAATATGTATATATAAATATATATAAGTTTTTTTGTTATATATATATATATATATATATATATATACCATATATCCCACCATGCCATATTTATGGTATGGTGGGACAAGAAACCTAAAGAGAAATTGGAACTCCATAAACCTAACCATGTACTCCCGCTACGCGGATGATATCAACATCGTAGTCAAAGCACCCCTACAAGACAATGCTAATGATCTAGAAGCCAATACAACGGAGAGCATCCAGCAAGTAGCTAACTCCATCCATTAGAGTATAGAAATAACGATAGACTACCCTAGTAAGCACCCTAACTATAAATTACCCGTTTTAGATACTGAACTCTGGCTAGAAACAAAGAACGGGGTCGATGTAATTGACTTACCCCCCCCCCCCCCCCCCCCGCAAAATTGCTGGCTTTGTGAAAAAAATTGAAACCAATATTTATAGAGTGCTTAGGAAAGAATGCATGTGAGTGTAAAGTGTAGGAATAAATCTAAGAGTTTACACTTTTACATTGCATGCAAAAATATATAATACTAGCAGAAATACCCGACTTTGCCCAGGTTAAAGAGAATAATGAAATCTAAAAACGCCGTCTAGACTACGCAACCCTCAACTGTTAGTAGCTACGATACCATATTTCTACATTATTAACTCTCCAATCCATGCCAGCATGGAACATAGACATTAAGTGGAATGCCAGTCTCTCATCTAGGAGGGCCTTGAAATCAATGTTACCAACTGGGGACTATGTGTGTTGCAGTGATAATAAAAAGACCCAAAGGAGGTCTGCAACGAAATAATTTTACTCAACACTTTGCAAGTGAATCAATAGAGGCAAAGATGCGTCTCATTTACTTGACAATTTATGCACCACATTGCAGAAATCACAATGTAAGTATATCTGAAAGGGTAGTCTTACACCGTTGTACCGTTGAATTACAAATAATGCTCATCTGTTATGTTCGGGTTAAAATTTCATCAACATCAAAAATATATGAATTTTCATGGGAGATATGGCCGTTATACATAGAATATAATTTCCAAATTTCATAAAGATCCATTCAGTACTTTTGACGTAGTTTTGGATAAGAAAACAAATGACTAATGTGTGTGTTTGTGTGTGATGGGTGTATATATGTATAGATATCTGTATACATGTATATATATGTATATATGTGTACATATTACATGTACATCTATCTATATATACATCTACACATATGTATACATATACATGTATGCATATAGATCTATATCTATATATATCTATGC
Organism: Octopus bimaculoides; assembly: GCF_046866305.1. Taxonomy (NCBI): domain Eukaryota; kingdom Metazoa; phylum Mollusca; class Cephalopoda; order Octopoda; family Octopodidae; genus Octopus; species Octopus bimaculoides. The sequence goes on along the minus strand of NC_142932.1, from coordinate 4,552,842 downwards.
ATATACGTGTACATATACATGTATATGTATACATATACATCTCTCTTTCTTTCTTTCTCTCTTTCTCTCTTTCTCTCTCTTGCTCTCTTTCTCTCTCTCTGAAAGTATCTGTAATTACAGTATCGAAATGTGATTGTTTCAGTTAGTGGAATAACGTGTACATATACATCTATATGTATACATATACATCTCTCTCTCTCTCTCTCTCTCTCTCTCTCTCTCTCTCTCTCTCTCTCTCTCTCTCTCTCTCTTTCTCTCTCTCTCTCTCTCCCTCTCTCTCTCTTTCTCTCTCTCTGAAAGTATCTGTCATTACAGTATCAAAATGTGATTGTTTCAGTTAGTAGAATAGTTTCATTTTTAAAGTGAAAGTATTTGACATGAGTGTTTTTGTTTCACTTTTGACACGTAATACTTAAACAGTGGAGGAGATATTATGTTGCCGTGGGCTCGAACTCTGCAAGAAGTTAAAAAATTTTTTGACTAAAACACAACTGGAACCCTAAGTAAGGCATCTGTAAAATTTGAATGAAATTGGTTGCGTAGTTCTCGAGTTTTAGGGATTCACACAGACAGACAGACAGACAGACAGACAGACAGACAGACAGACAGACAGACAGACAGACACACATTCTCATTTTTATATATATAGATATAAAAACTTATGGCCATGGTTGAGGAGTGCACAGATAGTTCCAACTGGAAGAAATGTTGCGAAATATGTTGGCTGGATGATTGCGTGTCGGGCAATTTCTGCCCTCTGTCCTGGTAGAATTTTACGTAATTACTGTTGAATACTTTCATCGTTAGCATTTGATTAGGTACCTTGTATTTTGTATTCATTTTTATAAGAATTTTATAAAAATTTCATCTATATTATAGAAATTTGTTTTTATAATAGTAAATAAATGATTCGCGGATTATATTTATCGTCATATGCTTATATTTATTAAGTGTAATGCTTGTAGTATTTACTGTATTAAATTACTTGTGGAATATTTTATAGTTTGGGCAAATACTTTCTTTGCGTAGCTATTATTGACTAATGTGTTTTATTCTGTGCATTTCTTTGTTTATGGTTTCGTTTTGGTGGTAGTGGTGGTGGGGAATCTAATGCTCTTCTGTGGATGGTTTCTGCTGGTGTCAATTTTTTGTATGGATGTTGATAGTAAAATCGCAACAGCAGGTATTTAATAATGCATTTAGTGTAAATGAACGTGATATTCCGCGAGTGAGTTTAGGAGAATTATTGGTCCAAACTAACACTGACGAACCAGGGAGGAAATATGAGAGCAGTATTAGTAATAAAGATAAAACTAGAACATAGCGTGTATTTTGTGCATGTCATACATATATTTGAAAGGAAAATTGTTCCTTATGAATACGAATATATATATATATATATATATATATATATATATATATATATATATATATATATATATATATACATATATGTATGTATATACGAATATACATACATACATACATATCTATAGATCTGTGTATATGTATGTGTCAATATCTGGCAATCAATCCGTCTGTCTACCTCTCTATACATCTATCTGTCTCTTTCACACACACACACACACACACACACACACACACACACGCACACACGCATACCATTCCAAACCCTCCTGCATTTCTTCTCTTGTTGTCGCTATCTCTATCTCCACTTTTGGTTGGCTCAGTCTGCCTTCAAATTATTCTTTTTTAACACTGTAATCTTGGCGCATTTATTAATAATTTCGATCAGGTCAGATCAATATATTATCGACTTTTACCGATTTGGCATCTATCAATAGACAGATGCGTCTGCATATAGGTATACTGACACTTAGAAATATACAAACATATATGCATAAGTCCCGGCACACACAAACACCCGAATACATGAATATGTATAAGTATGTATGTATGCACGTATGTATGTATGTATGTATGTATGTATGTATGTATGTATGTATGTATGTATGTATGTATGTATGTATGAATGCATGCATATACCTACCTACCTACCTACATACATACGTACATACATACACACATAGTATATATATATATATATATATATATATATATATATATATATATATATATGCAAAACTTTATATATATGTGCATATATATATTCACGTCACTCACGAATACATGGGTACGTATATATATATACACACAGACGTGTGAGTATATATATGCCTGTGTTTACATAAAGTTATATATCGAGATACAACAGTTGCAAACTTAACTGCGTACGCACAACAAGTGAGTGCACCTGTATGCATATACACTCATATGCAATCACATACACGCAAGCCAAATGTATTAATAAATCCTCTCTTCATCGACATAGTGCCAGCAGACACCAGATACATATTCACATTGGTTAGATTTTATCTAACAATGTATAAACAACGTCTAGTAAGCACCACCTCAGTGTGTAGCGCCAAGTGCTATATTGATTTTGTTGGAAGTCTCGGGAAGAAGGGGAGAGCAGAATAGGAGTAGTGCGAGGAAGTAAAGCTGTAGATTAGGAAGATCAGGAAATAGGAAGCGGGAAAGAAGAGAATATATTTTCGGCGTGTGTCTTGCGTAAGAAACCATAGTTCAGAGAGAATAATTAGAGGTAACAAAGGTTGTTTTATTTTTGAAGTTCGACTGGATTTGTACAACGACAACATCAACAACAACAACAACAACAACTACTACTACTACTACTACTACTACTACTACTACTACTACTACTACTACTACTACCACTACTACTACTACTACTACTAGTATGCAAAACGTTATATGTGCATATATATTCACGTCACTCACACGTAGTAGTAGTAATGGTTTCAAATCTTAGCACAAGGCCAGCAATATTAGGGGAAGGTCATTGTCGATTCCATTTTGTCCACCTCGCTAACAATTCTTCCAACTGGCTGCCTTAATAATTCTTTCTTCCACAGGCACAGGGCGTGAAGTTTTGGGGAAGCGGGTTTATTCGATTACATCGTCTCCTATTACTTGCTTCGTACTTAGTTAATCGACTCCGAAAGGATGAGAAACAAGTCGAATTCGGCGGAGTTGAAACATTTGAAAAAGTCCAGCAAGAGTGGCGAAATTGTTAGATTACATGATTTCTTCGTATATGCGCCGTATTGGCGAGGTACGATTTGATGACATCGAACCCGGTACTTAATTGATACTTCATTTGATCGTCTCTAAAAGAATGATAGGTAAAGTTGATGTCAGCGCATTTTGAGCTTAGAGCCAAGCACGATATGCAACGGTTTTAAAACTGAAAACAGAACGAGAGCATAAGCTAAGGTTTTACATAATATCCCTGCCTACAAACTTGTCCTTGCACGTAGTAGGTGCTGAAAGAAAGGTTCTGCAGCTGATGATTCAAGGCAGAAATTTAAGCTGTTAACATATGTACAGTAAAAGTTATTTGAGTGCTTTCGATCCAGAAGAGCTGTAAGTAATAAAACAGCAGGTACAAGAGCAGCGGCAAACTACAAAGTTGCCGTTTCTAAAACAACATCACCAACACCAGTTCTGGAATCTGTAATAGCTGTAGAACCTTTCTGTCTGTAGGCAGGGGTATTATGTAAAAGCTTAGCTGATGCTCTCGTTCTGTTTTCAGTTTTAAAAAACGTTGCATGTTGTGCTTTCCTTCTCATTAAGTAGATTTTGCTCCAATGTGCCGGCAGTACATTGTTCTGCTGAGAATACATTGAAATATCCTGTGGCTTTAACAAAGTACAAGTCAAAAACATTTTGTGTTTAGGCGATAATCTTCGAATAGAGAAACAACTGCTTTTGCGAAAGAGTTTCGCAAAAGAAGTTCTCTCATATTTTCCATATTAAACATCTTTTTTCTGTAAAGTACGTTTACTAAAGATAGATTTTGTCCTAGATTCGAGACATTTTCTGTGATGATTGTGTGTGTGTATGTGTGGGTGCATGTATGCGTATGTGTGCGAGTGTGTATGCACGTATGCGTATGTGTGCGCGCGCGAGCACCTACAAATGTTAT
>NC_142932.1:4523812-4543812 GCF_046866305.1 Octopus bimaculoides | reverse complement strand
TGGGTTCCGTCGCCTACGGCCCGACCTAGTGATAGTTGCACTGCGTCACATGTTAATTATTGTTTATCAATTAATATTATCATTACTTCCTCTACTATCGATATTACCACTTTTAATTGTTATTATCAGTACTGTGATTAAGGTGACGGGCTGGTGGAATGGTTAGCACGCCGAGCGAAATGCTTACCGGTATTTCGTCTGCCGCTGCGTTCTGAGCTCAAATTCCGCCAACGTGGACTTTGCCCTTTATCTTTTTGGGGGTTGTTAAATTAAGTACCAGTAAAACTCTAGGGTCGATGTAATCGACTATCCCCCTCCCCCAAATTTCAGGCCTTGTGCCTATAGTTGAAAGGATTACCAGTTCTGTTATTGCCGGCACTATTATTATGACTGCTATTACTACTGTAGTCCGTCCCCGATAAGGGTAGATGTGCGCTTGTTTTTGTGTGGGTGTCTATGTGTGAGTGTGTACTTGAGAGAGGAGGGATAGAGAGCTGGACTGAGGAAAATCATGGGTGGTCCTCTCTGTTGAGATTCATATCAATTTTGGTGGTGACGTTGGTGGTGGTACTTTGGGGGCCATTGTTATTGCTGCTGATGCTTCTGTTTCGGATATTATCCCTTTTCTTGCTGGCGGTTTTTCCGCCTCAGATGCTGCCGCCGCTGTGCCTCCGTCTTGAGATGCTGTTGCTTCTTCGTTCCTTTTTTCCTGTAGATGATGTTGTTGTTATGGCAATGGCTGTGACATTGGCGGTGGAGCCCTCCTCTCTTGCTTTTGTTTTGTGGACAGCACGCCCGTAAATGATCTGTCGTGCTACAGACATGGCATCTCGGACATTTGCTCTCCACAATCACACTCAACTCAGTTCCATTCGGCAGGGAGATCAGGTCAGGTATCCACTCCAGCTCTACTGGTTTTACATAGAGCATCACCTCCAGTGTGATCCGTGCCCAATTCTCCCTTCTTGACCTCTTGACCTTCAGAAGAGAGTCAGTCTAATTTATTACCACACAAGCGAGTACTTACTACAAATCTAGTTCTGGTGGCATCCCTTGTATGATAATCTTTATTGCCTTTCCCCCATATATGTAGGGAAGAGCTCGAATTCCTCACTGCAGTATGCAGCCACCGAGTGTTGAATTGCCAGTGCCTCAGTTTTGAATAAAAGTTCCATCCCGCCGAACTGCTTTGCCCTCGATATATGACCGATGTCCTGTCATATATTGTGTAGAGCCCTTTCTACTTTGGCGTTCATTGCTGTTTCGTGGTGGAGACAATTCTACCCACCTTGTAACAATTTTTAAAAAATTAACTGCATTCGCCAATTTAGAGGCTCTGTTCCATAGGGAGAGGACAAAAAATTATTTTGAGGCGGCGGCGACTACTAAAGAAGTTTTATTATTATTGCTGTTGATGGTAGAGGTGTATCCACTTCCGCTGTTGCTACTATCACTACTACTACTGCTGCTGCCTCAAATCACTCCGCTTTGATTACTGTCGTTGCTCTTGAGTCGTTGCCAAGGCTTCCGTTACTGCTACTCCTGTCATTGTTACTCCTCCTATTCTTCTCGCCTTCACTGTTCATGCTGCTGCTACTGCCACTGCCACCACTGTTGCTGTTGCTTCCACTACTACTACTACTACCACTCCTGCTACTGCCGCTATTGTTGTCGCAATCACTCTTTCTACTGTCACACCCTACGTTCGCTTGACGGGATACACTTTGGTCTGTTTCCACCTCTTGTCTCCCCCCCTTTTACTACATTAGTTTTTGTAAGAGAAGGAAGTGGAGAGAAGTCTTCAGCTGTAAGAAGGCTGGGGGGGGGGAAATTTCTTTCCTTTTAATTGTTTTAAGGTGGACACTGCCATCTTGGTGATTTTGCTGTTTTTAAATGCATCGTGAGTTATATCCTGGAGAGCCGAATATTGCCCCTTGCAGAGCCAAACAACCACAGAAAAACCAATAACAGGGTTCCTGGTGTTTGCAGTAGCAAATTGGAACGAAAATTCCACACAAAAAAAAAAAAAAACCTAGCACAAAACGGGTACAAACAATAAATGTAATGAGGACTTCGAGCATTCGAAAAAACGTCTGAGCTACTCTACGGATAATAATAATAATAATAATAATAATAATAATAATAATAATAATAATAATAAGAAGAAGAAGAAGAAGAAGAAGAAGAAGAGCAACAACGACAACAATAATAATGATAGCAATAATAATGTTCATTATTTAGTTATTTATTACTTTTCAGAATTTTTTGTTGTTTTACTTTTCATCGCTTTAGACTTGACGTGTCCTCCGGGAAAGCACGAGTCGGATATTCAGGGAAAGTTCTATTGTTGTAATACTTATTTATATTGTTTGTATATGTGTTGTTTATGTAGTATAAGATATTTCAGGAAGAAAGTTTTCGTGTTATCATTTCGAGCTCAATATTCAAGAACAATTAATCGGAAACGATTTACTAGACTACACATAACAACAAAGTGACACAGCTATGTGTCCTGATCACGTTTCGAAACTTCAGCTTTTATGCAATCATATCATGTATGCATTTAACACATGCCATGTCACAGTAAAATGAAAACAAACATTATTTTCTCTTTTGAGCTTTCAATTAGAATTCACTACAAAAGCATTAATCTTCTCAAGAGTAACGACCAATGAAAATAACAGCAACTATTTTAAAGTCATTCGTTTATATCGAATCAATCTTGGCGTGGTTGCGATGTAATATTTTGATTGTTAATTTTTATAACTTTTGCTTGAGTGACGAGGAAAAGCTGCACTACAAAAATTGCCGGGTAGAAGAATGGAAAGTTATCCTTATAAGGGAAACCTGGCCCCAAATGCCTGCCTGTGATAAAGGCATCCAGGAATCAGGTCGTAATGTTTAGCAAGGAGACAGATTATGTCTATTACCAAAGAAAAGAAATAGTTTCTTCAATAGACTTCCATACAATTTCTGTTGGCCCGATTTCAGATATGGTGGACCCGAGATACTTCTAAAGGCACTACTTAGTGGTATCGAACATGAAATCAATAATTCTTTTTTACTTGTTGGGCCTGAAGGAAGGAGTATTGCTCTGGTCTTCGCAGACTTCCCAAGACAAATGCCATGGGCGTCATTAATGTCTCTTACGAGAAAGACTTGCTGATAGGTACTATGAGCTGGAATAGCAAAGAGATTAAGTACTAGAAACGTATTCCAAGTGTAATGTTTCAAGAAGTGTTTGCTTTCAAAACTCTCGCTATAATACATGCTATAATTATCATAGATAAGAAACGTCTGAATTAACGCCGACAGCCAACAATTGTACTGTAAGCGAATATTTACAAGATAATATTGTCTCTTCTGGTTGACAAATAAACCCTTTGTATTCCCTTTCCACAGCTGTTAAACTGTATATTGAATATACTATAGCAGTTAACAAAGGCAAAATAAAAATATAAGTGCCCTCATGGATGTGGAAAAGAAAAATCGTTGATCTATAATTGAATATCAACTGTGTAGCGACACACCTCAACAACAAAAACTGAAAAAAGAAAAATAAAACAAATAAAAAGGAAAAACATATCTACTCATTCTTAATATGTTCTGGCGGATTCGAACGTGGGCTGACTATTTCTTTGATATTCAGGGAAGAAGCTACCAAAATTATATATATCCCGCGTGAAAGAGTATGCTCTTCCGGTCTCTCTGCATGCAATAATTAATAAATTAGGGACGTATCACCCCTATCAATGAAAAATACTAATGTGTGAGAGTGAGTGTGTGTATGGTGACTTCCTTAACTCTGTGTATCGGAGATCTACCATTGAAAACACTGTCTGCAACAGAGTGTTTCGGGACAACAACTTTTTCTCAAGTCATCATCATGGAGAAGTGTTGAATTCTGCACAACAAGTTAACGATTCTATTGTTAATATCAGATTGCATTAAGGTGACATGCCGGGAAAATTGCTTAGCTCGCTGGGCAAAATGCTTTGGGACATTTCGTATGCTTTTATGTTCTGAATTCCTATGAGTTCGACTTTGACTTTCATTCTTTCATCCTTTCGGGGTCGATAAAATAAGTACCAGGTGATCACTGGGACCGATGTAATCGACTTTTCTTCTCTCCCGAAATTGCTGGCTCGTGCCAAAATTTGAAACCAATATAAGATCGCTTTTAGTGTTTAGTAATGTCAGTTATTTCCAGTCTACTGCCCTAGTTTTTAATCAATTGGATATTTCGGTTACGTATTCTAGTTACGTGGACAAGCAATACGATAAGCGACCCTAAAATCTCGGTTGAATATCTCGTCAAGCGGTTCCTGAACCTATTTTATTTCGGAAGTCGAGTTTTACGGGACCAATTCTTCTATTTTATCTCCACCTCCCTAACTGTAACAAGATATTAAATGAAACAAAAAACTGTAGTAGAGAGAGAGTTTGTGAGGAGAGGGAGTAGGAGAGAGAGAGAGAGAGAGAGAGAGAGAGAGAAATAGAGAGAGAGAGAGAGAGGGAGAGTGAGAGAGAGATAGAATTTATTCATATGAAAATAAAATAAAACAATATTTGTTTTGAAAATGGTTAATAGAATTTGCTTTATATGATAATTGCTTATTAAGTTTTATTAAAAGACACGTTATCTTGCAGAACTTGCTGCTTTTAGGGGTCCTAGGGTTTCACAAATCCAATTGAGAAACTGTGGTTTCGTATACTATCTTATTAGCCATCAATATTCTCGTTTGGTAGAGATGCGCCACTTCAATGCTTTTATGTAACGAGTATATATTTTATAAGGGATTAAGTTGATTGGGTGTCAACCGCCATTAAATTTCTCATACTTAACAATAACTAAAGCATTCAGGCTTAATAATTACTTTCCAATCGTCAGCCAGAATATTTAATATGAAGTCCATAATAGCTTCTTGATAAATTACGCTTATATTCCTCCATATTGCTTTCTAGTAACATTAGATCTATTGTCTATTCCAATATTGTCCTTGCTGCCGTGTTTCTCCGTACATATAACATGCTTCAGTCTGGCCGAGTGCTTCTGTGTGTTGAACGTATATCGTTCGACCGACTTTCAGTCCATGAATGTTCTTTTTTTTTTCTTTTAGGTATTTTATCTCCAAGTCTATCTTATCCTGTGTGTATATCTATTAGTATGAAGGCAGTGTAAAATTAGGAGATTTTCCTACACAATTTATACATCACACTAATCGTTATAATGGATTGAAATGTCGAGTGAATTAATTCAAATAAATCCTCACATGTTTTGAGTGCATTCGCTATTTACTGATGTTTTTGTGTTCAGACATTTCTGTGTAGGTTGATACTTCAAAGAAATTACATTTAGTTTCTCGCCAAGGAAACGCAAACGTTATTCATTCTAGATATTGGATTAAACATACGTTAGATTTGATGAGCGATTCTTGCATATGTAAAGTGTTTTATGTAGGCAAGATAAACGCAAGGTTGCAGACATGTGTGTGAGCTTATGTATGTATGTATGTATGTATGTATGTATGCGAGAGTGTGAGTGCATGAATCTAAATATAAATGTATGTATTATTACGTACGTATATGTGTGTGTGTGTGTGTGTGTAAACCAAAGAAAAGATGAAAAGGCATTTGAAGGAAACTTAATTGCAATCACTTTAATGTTTTCACACATCTCATGATTTTCAAAAATAGTAAAATATGGAGAGACCTGGTAATATATTGAATGCTAAGTTTTTAATAGATGTTTATCAGTGATTATTTATGTGACAGTTCTTCATATTTGACAGCGGTAGCTTTCAAAGTTAGCTGTCTCAGTTTATGCTTGGTTGTTTTACAAATAATGTTATGAGTTTTGCAATTAACTAATTAGTATTCAGCAATGATTGCTATTAACTAATACATACATACATACATACATGCATACATGTGTGTGTGTCTAAATATAAGCATACATATACACACTCACACATCTATACAGATAAACGCACAAACAAAGTAACTTAAGGCCAGTTTAAATATGTTTGAGATCTATAGGAATTTGCAAAGACATTTCACAAGGAAAAAAAAAGCTCTCTTAAGTCTAAAAGTGTTTAAAACGCCATAGGCAGCTCAGAGATGCCTTCAAAGAGAACTCCTTGGTTCTCCTTAGCATCACAGAGAGGCAACTGAAAGCTGACTATACAGCTTCGCTCCCTTTATCGTAAATCAGTAAATATTAATCAACGATAGCACGCATTGGTCACCAGACTGGAACAAATACGCGAGAGTTGTGCAATATATATATATATATATATATATATATATATATATATATATATATATATGTATAAATTCAATAATAGGACGAATTCTTTTACAAGAATTTATCAAGTAGCTAGCGTGAAAAAAACCTCATAAGGGAAAAAATCCATCATCTATTCCCGAAATATATATTTTAATATTTATATAAGGGCATTACTATACAATAATGCCTCACGCCATGAGGGACTCTAAGGTCAGACTACCATAAAAAACACAGACTGTTTTTAAGGGGTTGGCTTTGAGAGTTGCATTTCCTCGCTTTCGGTAAAAATGTGTTTTTTTTATGGTAGTCTGACCTTAGAGTCCCTCATAGCGTGAGGCATTATTGTATAGTAATGCCCTTATATAAATACAATATATATATATATATATATATATATATATATATATATATATATATATGTATATATATATATCTTTTATCTTTGATCTTTTACTTGTTTCATTCACTCACTGAGCTGCGGCCATTCTGGGGCACCACCTTGAAGAATTTTAGTCGAACGAATCGACTCCAGTATTTATCAGTTTTTAAGCCTGGTACTTATTCTATTAGTCTCTTTCACCGAACCGCTAGTTTACGGGGACGTAATCACACCAACACCGGTTGTCAGGCAGTGTTAGAGGACAGACAGACAGACAGACAGACAGACATCCACAAACACACAGACACAGACACAGACACACAGACACAGACACACACACACACACACACACACACACACACACACACACACATGCACAAACATGATGAACATTTTTCAGTTTCCGTCTGCCAAATCCACTCCAGGTTTTGGTTAAGTAGATGATACTTGCCCATGGTGCCACGCAGTGAGACTGAAGCCGGAACTATGAGGTTGGGAAACAAACGTCTTATCACGCAGACACGCAGACACATATATACGTATTTACTATTTATTTCCTTTATAGTACAATGCTTTCTGTAGACCATGACGGACATGGTTTTAGGAGCATTTCAGTATTTTGTTGAGAAAAGAACGTTGTGAATGAGGTTCGTTAAACCTATCTTGTATCGCATCGAAACCAATTCTGCGTATGTGTGTGTATGTTTGTATGTGTTTGAGAGAGAGGGAGGGCGAGAGAGAGAGAGAGAGAGAGAGAGAGAGAGAGAGAGAGAGAGAGAGAGAGACTGATGGAGAGAGACAAGTGAACTGAGAAAGAGGGAAAGGGATGGAGAGAGAGCTCATACTCAGTATTTGACTGGTATTTTTGTTACAAGTCAAAGAAAAAACACAAAACGCCAGATCAAATACTTCGAGGGATTTTATGCGATGTCCTGACGACACTGCGATTGGCCACCTCAAAAATAGTTTAGAAGTGTATTTGTAAGTGGTTTTACATACACGGCTATTCTACGAGAATTAAGAAAATATAAAATAACTTAAGGACTTACTGGAGTAAATATTTGCTATTTGGAACTATATTTCTTGCTTATAGTGGAACGTCAGTCAGAATTTCATTTGTCCTTAACATCGGAAATTCTTCAGATGGGATTGGTTGACGACGGAAATTCTCGTTTCGCAGAGTGCAATATATCATATTGAAGAATTGCTGTCTCTGTTACGAATGGATAACATCATTGAAATATATTATGGACGCCAAAGTAGATAATATATATATATATATATATATATATATATATATATATATATATATATATATATATATATATATATATGTGTGTGTGTGTGGGGGGGAAGGTTGTAGGTGGCTGCTTGTGTTTGTATAAGACGGTAACTAGTATTTATGTAGGTGTAATTTGATATATATTGACAATGCCATAGTAATGTTATTGGAGTGAACATTATTATATATTTTTCATTACAATCAAATTTTATACATGATCAAAATTCAACTAAGCGATGGTGAGAATGTGTCGAACATGTAAACAATAAATATTTCATAATTTTAGCCTCCTACATATGAGAATTTCCGATTAATTAATTTATAATATTATAATGAATTGTATAATTAATTATCTATTTATCAGCTGTCTGTTTTAACAAATTCATTATTTCCTATATGTATGTATATTTGTGTGTGTGCCTGCGTTTTCTGCGTATGCGCGTGCATGAGCATGTGTATTTATATTGGATACTAAATAATTAAGCAAAACAAGTAGAAGTAGTAGATGATTGCCTTTTATTCTTTAGGTCTCGCGACAGAAGGATGTATAAGAAAGTGTACCTATGCAAGCAAGCATAAAATTATATATTTATGAAACATGTGAACGGCATGAACTAGAAAGATAACAAGCAAATATGTTTAGCATAATCAAGTTTCTTTGAAATAGACGTATGAAAAACAATACGTGATTATACACATCATTGGCAGGAATCTCCAATTCGTGCAGTCTCCAATTGCACGAAAATAGATTCATTTATATTCACTTGTGGCTGAACAGCTTAAGTAAAGAAATTCGTTATGACGTAAGTTTCCAGTAAGTTTCTTTGGAATAGAAACATTCTGTGCTAAAAGCGCTCAGCAATATCGGATATAAATTCCAATTACAGAATATATATACATATAATTAATAATATCAGGGTAATAAGAAATATTAGAAATTTCTACTACCAGTGGCCTAGCGTGTAAAAAAAATTAGTCAATAGACTATATATTATTCAGATAAATACAGTGTACATTTAAACACATAGGATTCCTTGCATGCTAGAAGGAACAGCTAAAATCCAAACCACTATTAGGGATAAATTTCGAAGGGAATGAAAAATAAAAACATTTACCATCTATCTCCTGGACCATGGTTTCAGACATTTTTTTAGCAAATAAAATAATTTGCTAGGCGAAGTCTTCGTCAGCAGGTACACCTAGATTAAGCATATAAGCACGAGGCAATCCAGCATATGCCCCGTGCTTATACATTTTAATTTTTCAAAACTACTGCGGAAGCGCAGCTCCTTGTCGGCAGTAAATAAAAATATTACCGAGCCGCTAAGTTACGGGGACGTAAACACACCAGCATCGGTTGTCAACCGATGTTGGTGTAACAAATACAGCTGAGATCCCCTTCGGTCATGACTGACCATGGGTTTGCACCTAGAAAGTTACTCTCCCAGGCACAAGTCCGAGCAAGGTTTGTTCTATGGAAGACAAGCAGTCGTCCATGCATACCGGCCTCCACTCTCCACGCCACCGCTGTTATCCAAGGGAAAGGCAAAGGCCAATACAGCTTGGCACTTGTGACGTCGCAACTCATTTCTACAACTTAGTGAACTGGAGCAACGTGAAATAAAGTGTCTTGCTCAAGAACACAACGCGCAGCCCGGTCCAGGATTCGAACTCACAATCTCATGATCGTAAGCTCGACGCTCTAACCAATGAGTCATGCGCCTTCACTAGCATACACACGCACACAAACACACACACACACACACACACACACACACACATATATATACATATATATATATACATATATATATATATACATATACATATACATATATATATATATATATATATATATATATATATATATATATATATATATATATATATATATGTATATATATAAATGTATATATATATATATATATATATATATATATACATTTATAGACATTATACAAACACATACACACACACACATATATGCATACATGTATGTATATATATATATATATATATATATATATATATATATATATATATATATATATGTATATATATTCGTCTAAGAATCTATAAGTCAGAAAAATATGCACTCCTAAAATTGTGAATTGATACATATGCATACCTGTTAGATCTAAAGAGTATGTTATCTTAAATAACCGCCCTGTTATCTACCATCGGTTACCGAATATAGGCAGTGCAAAGCTGATTGTTAAGATCAGCTGAAATGCGTCTATAATACTGCATACGTTGATTAATATATACGTGTGTCTGTGTACGCATGAATACAAACACACGCATCTGCGGGGACACACACACGCATTCATTGTTAGGTATTTATTAATTTCCTATAAAATGCGAAGTCTTCTCTGCGCAGGCAAAAGTCTTAGTATCCGGCCATGTTAGAAAGCAATTAACACGTACAAGACAGTCTTTAATCTGTAACTGTGTTCTTATACTTTGAACTCCTTCGATCACCCGGTCAAAGTCTATCTAAATATTCGTTACACAAGATTGTCGAAGCGCAAATACCATCTCAATTTTTAAATGTGCAAGAGTGGTTTTTAAGATTGTACGTCTCATCCACTATTGAATGGTAACAAATGAGACTTATTTTCCATTTACTACCATGGAAAAATAAAATAACTAAAGTAAACAGCCAGTACTCTCTCTCTCTCTCTCTCTCTCTCTCTCTCTCTCTCTCTCTCTCTCTCTCTCTCTCTCTCACTCTCTCTCTTTTCTAAGAATGAAATTGCGTGGGTAAAATATACACATATTAATTTTTGTAGGACTAACTACTGCAGAATCGATTCACTTTACAATATTGATTTCAAATTTTTAATAAAAATAGACAAATGAACTGTAAACGTTGCCAGCATCGAAAGTTAATGTAATTATGGAACCGATATCCAATCTAGACAAAAAAAAAAAAAAAATTACAAAGATTATGAAAAAAAGGTAAAACCCAGATGCACACTGATTTTTTTCATCACGAATAATATTACATAATATGACTGAAATGTCAGCTAATGATTTTTGAAAGCATGGAACAAATGGTTCATGCTAGCTAACTGTAAGAATGGCGTGACTATAACATGCTCAATTTGTACGTATTCCGACGTCTGATTGGTTGGCAGACAAACAATATATCTAACATTATTTCTAACTGAAATTACTAATTCCTTACAGGGGTGTTCGAAAACAAATATATTATATTTACCGTTTAGGTTGTATTTAACTTTTGGTCTTTTTAAACTTTCTTTTCCGTATGAGTTTTTTAAAAAAACTTTACCAGTGAACAGTTTCATTGCAAGAATGGAGAGGTTACACACCTGCCCTCCGTAGTCACCCGATCTGCTGGTAATAGCACCCATATCTCCCAGAAATCACAAATACTTTCAGAAAAAAGAGAAACGAGACGTTGGATAATGTAGTCCAGGTACATTACACCTGGATGACTGGAATGTCTTTGATCATAGGCCAAGTCTGCCCTATCAGTCTTGCTATCTCCAAACAACACCAGCAAAACATCTACCACACATACGATGGACTATATTCTTTTCCACTCTAGGCAAAAGGCCCGAAGTTTTTGGAGAGGGGGACAGTCGATTAGATCAACCCCAGTACACAACTGGTACTTAATTTATTCTATTCTATAATATAAATTGTTTTTCGATTCTATTGTTTTTCTATTCTATTCTATAAATATAAGTTGTTTTTCTATAAGCGTTAACAATTACTTATTCCATACTTCTTCACTTAGCTTTTATCTTCACTTTTCTTAAATTGGATACGTCTGCTATTAATTCTTACATACAATTTCTCCGTTAATTCTTACAGCTTCATTTTCTGTTAAAGCAATTCTTAACGTCAACTTCTTAATGCCTCTTTTATTTTTTCCTAGCACCCATACTCACCGAGAACAGCGATTAAAACTTTTTCTAAAGCAATCTCCCTTTCTTCGACAAATTAACACAACCAGTTGCTCACACATCCTACAGTTTCTCATTCAAACTACATAATACGCAGAATTGTCGCATTTATACAGTAGGGACATTTGCGGGAGATTTGGCTGCTATGGAAAGTTCCGAGGAGGGGGAGGAATTACTTCCTGGAAAGATCCGAGAGGGGCGAAATACTTACTGGAAAGTCCAAAAGGAAGGGGAGGAATTACTTCCGGGAAAGTTCCGGGGATGCGCTGCTTCCTGGAGAGTTCCGAGAGTGGGACTTCCAGGAAAGTTCCGAGGACTTCCTGGAAATTCCGAGGATGGGACTTCCTGGAGAGATGCGATGAATTCCTGGACGGTTCCGAATATAGGACTTCTTGGAAAGTTCCGAGGATGGTGTTTCCTGGAGACTTCCGACCATGGTACTTCCGGGAAACTTCCGACGTTGTAACTACCTGGAATGTTCCGAAGACTTCCTGGACACTTCCTAGAACGAGCTACTTCCTGGAAAGTTCCGAGGTCGAACTACTTCCTGGAAAATTACGATTGTGTGACTTCCTGGAAAGTTCGGAGAACTTCCTGGAAAGTTTGAAGGAAGGGAAGGAATTACTTCCTGGAAAGTTCCGAGGAAGGGGCGAATTACTTCTTGGAGATATCACAGCCTTTTCCGCTTCGAATGTTAGTCGGTGCTAACGAAAGAAATTCCGAAAATACCATTCTTCATCTTCATAGCGCATACGATCTACCGATGTGATTCAATTTGTTTGTTTGTTGATCAAAAGTTTTCTTCATTTTCTGATTATGTAAATTTGATTCCTGATAAACTTCTGTTTACTCTGTGGTTACCTGTACTCTATGAGCATAGTGTGCCTGCATACCCATGACCAGGGATAGCACAGGTAATTGCTACGGATACTTTTATCCCTTAATCGGTTACTACAACTGCTAACACTGCTTACCTTGGTGAATTTGAAAAATTATAGTGTATAACGAAGAGACACGTGTTAATGGTCTCTTAATTACATGTTAGTTGTTATGGCGCGGTCACTGAAGAGGGATTTCGCCTAGCAAATTATTTTATTTGCTAAAAAAATCCTGAAACCTAAGGTCTGGCCGGAATAAAATAACAAGGTAAAAAGTTTTTATCTTTCATTCCTTTCGAAGATTGCCCTTAAATGTGGTTTTTGTCGTTTTGACTGCTTCTTCTAGCATGAAAAATCTACCCGTTGAAGGTAGTTTTTTCTTGTGTTTAAATATACACTATTTTATATTGAGTATATATATGTATATATATATATATATATATATATATATATATATATATATATATATATAAAAATATATATATATATATATATATATATATATATATATATATATATATATATATATATATATATATATATATACACCTAGCAATAATTATAACGATAGAGAACATGGAGTCTGGTACATCCTCAAAATTTATTTCTTTTTATTTTACGATGTCATACAGCATATTTTTATAGTTACGGCGACGGTATGTGTTTCCACTGCACAAAGTATGAGCAGTTGCATATGCAACCGGGTATAAGTTTCTGTGCTGCTTCGTCCGGGGTCTTTCAACCAGCTTAGATCGAAGCGGACTCATTCCCAGTTGTACCAGTCTCCATATTCTCAATCGTTATAATTATTGCTAATATACACCATGCACTGACGCGAACTCGGAATTACGCATCGGAGGAATTTGCAGCGTGACTGACAACTCCTAGTAGCCATAGACATTAATTACTAATCGATGCGGGCAGCCGTAACCTGGAACACAACTGAGAGTTACCACGGTATCCGCCCGGATAATATATCCCACTAAACTCACATTAACACACACACGCACACACACATAACGTTCACAGCATAGTTGATAGTGTTATGCATAAATTCCGCCGTAGACTGACGATATATTTCCAGTAGCAGCGCTGATTTCTGTAATTCAGTTGGCAGACTAGAAATGCTAGTTTACGGGTTGTGTAGTCTATTTCCATACTGATTATAACAAATAAAGTTAATCACAGAAATTATTTGGTAACTGCATAGAGAGTATATTATCAAGTACCGGTTTGAAATTTCTATTATATTATCTATATCAATGGCGTCATATATATCACTCGAGACCAGATGGTAAACTTTGTGTGGTTGCTGTCTTTGCTAGGAACAGCATCCAAATCTTCCTAAACACACACTCAACAGTCTTATAATGAATGAAGATATATTAGATAAATTAGACCAGAATAAACTCTTCTAGAATAAAAGTGGCTGTGGACAGAGTTGGAATGTTTAATCAAAAGTTCGTTCAATCGAGGTTGACTTAGGAATAAGCAATGATATATGTTACTCAGACGAGGCCAAGATGAAATTTCTTGAAAGCGTGAATGTAGCACAACATTTACACAATATAATTCCTCTTTTATTCCTTATTTATGCGAATAAAATGTTATACTTTTAATTTCAGTAAATCGTTTATCAAAATCATCCCTGCCCTGAATATTCAATCTACTTTCAGATTTAGTATAAGATTACGTTGACTTACCGTTTTTGTCAAAGAAAGAGCAATGTGACGGCTCAGAACCTCTCTTGTGCGTCGGAGACATAATTTTATAGGCAGATCATGTATAATCGTTTGAATTCGTCCTACTAGTAGAGCTCCTTCCTTATTTCAATCGAACCCAGATGAATAAAGTTTCCTCAACATGGGCAAGATTTGAACTCAGAATGTAACAAATTATAGGCTTCAATTTTTTGGCACAAGGCCAGCAATTTCGGGGGTGGGGGTAAGATGATTACAACGACCCCAGTGCCCAAGTGGTGCTTATTTCATCAACTTTAAAAGGGTGAAAGGAAAAGTCGTCTTCGGTGGAAATTGAACCCAGAATATAGCGATGGACAAAATGCCGCTAAGTATTTTAGCCCGGTGTGCTAACGATTCTACCAACTCGCCGCCTTAAGGTAATTACAAAATAATTTGTCCGTCATTCTACTAGTACAGTTATTCTCTTTCTTCTAGAAATTATATTTCTAACGTAGGCACAAGGCCAGAATTTCATAGAGGCTGTGGTAGCCGACTACATGTACTCCAGTAATTGACTAGAACCATGTTTTATTTTAAGTTCAAGTCCTCTAAACACATTTCGTTGTACATTTTGGACGATATATAACCTGCGAATATTATAGGAGTAATTCAATCCGCCAAACTACTAAATAAATAAATAAATACAAAATTATACATGCATTACTTCCAGAATAACTGCAGCTGTATCTTCTGTGAAGAAGTGGTGTTAGATTTTCTGGAATATTACTTGGTGCCAATACCAGTGAGATCTTTGTGACTACACAAGTAAGATACAGTTTGTCGCTCATATAATCATATTGCTGAGGAAATAAATTATAAAGTAGTTTCAACCATATTGTTCATTCGTTGTTTTCCTAAAGAGTGACATGAACACAAATATTTTATTTGAAATGTCTGATCAATAACATTGACAGTTCCTTTTCTCGAAAAACAAAATGTTCAGCAGCGTAATGTGAGAGGTGTTAAGTTCTTCATCACACTATTGCTCAAACAAAGGCGGTTCATACATCAAAGGAAATATTGATTTCTGTTTTGTGAACAAGATGACACATTGTTTTAGAAAATAAACAGTTGATTATATCGATCTCAATACTTGCCCGGTACCTATTTTATCGATTTTCGTTCTGTGAAGAGCGAGGCTCACTTTCGTAAGAATTAACTCAGGGTAAAGGGAAGTAAATCACTAAGCCGATGCCCTGCCGATTTTACCATCCACCGATTTTAACAGGAAAAATAATAAATAAATAAATTTTCCTTTATCCACAAATAAACAAACGAGAAGTCAATGTGTTGACGCAAATGTGTTTGTTTGTTTTTTTCTTTTTCTAAAACAGTGGCATACAGCAAGCGCAAAGTTGCCAATTGAGAACTTTAGAGTAACCTAAATATTCTCAGAGAAAATTAATCAGATTATGAGAAGTCGATTAAAGAGTAAACTCAAAACGTGAAACAGGACTTGAACACAAAAGCTGGGTACAGTTAGTGGCACCTTTCGGTGCCCGGCTGTTTTTGGTATCCATATTGATAACATCAGTACTTTCAGACGGCAAACATAAACACATTAATAAAATTCTCGATTCACTTATATGCCTACAACAACAATATACCCGCAGGTACATCCCAATCTCTACTGACATCACTTTTAAAAATTTTGATCAGCAGTTTCAAATCTTGTTCAACATCCAGTTCTGGATGTTACTGCTTAAGAAGCATGCTCTGCAAATATGCTCGTCTCTGATTCAGGCCCTTGCTCAAGTGTCTTCTAATGTGCATCGACTAATAAATACCATGTAAATCAATTTGTTAGACGGAAACTGTGTTAAAGCCTGTTGTTTACACACACACACACACACACATATGGATATATATAAGTGTGTGTGTGTGTGTGCGTGCGCATGCGTGTCTTTGATACACCTCAACGCTTACAGTCGGTGTTGCTTTGTTTTCGTCGTGAGTTAGTGATTCGGCGATACAATAAGTACTACACCTGAAAAAGTAATATAAGTACTAGTGTCGATTTATTCGATTAAAACACTTGAAGGCGGGGCACCTTCAAGACCACAGTTCAATGATCGAAACAAATAAAAGACAAATGTATAAGATCTCATTTTGTAGAATTAGGGGTTAAGTTGATATACCGTACCCTGCTTTTGATTTCTATCTTATTTTATAGGTCACAGAAAGATGCTTAAATACAACGAGTACCTTGAAATGATTTGAACAAAGAACCTAAACGTTCGCAACTAAATAATCCTTTCCACTAAAGATACAAAGCCCAAATTTTTTGGGGAGGGGCTTAGTTGATTATATCGACCGCAGTGTTTCATAGGTACTTAATTTATAAAGCTGGAAAGGATAAAAGGCAAAGTCGACCTCGGCGCAATTTGAACTCAGAACGTAAAGACGGACGAAATGCTAACGATTCTGTCAACTTACCGCTTCATTCGCAACTAAATAATCCTTTCCACTAAAGGTACAAGACCCGAAATTTTCGGGGAGAGGATTAGATGATTATATTGACCGTAGTGTTTCGCAGGTATTTAATTTATAAAGCTCAAAAGGATAAAAAGGCAAAGTCGACCTCGGCGCAATTTGAACTCAGAACATAAAGTTGGATGAAATGCCTCTAAGCATTTTCCCCGGCGTACTAACGATTCTGCCAGCTCACCGATTCGTTCGCATCTAATTAATGCTAGGTAATTTATCCACTGCTGTATCTGTTTTCTCAATACACCCTCCTTTTCCAATGTAAACACAGTGCCTCACATTTCGAGAAGGACTATTGCTGATTACATCAACCCAGTGTTTGACTGATACTACACTCTACTGTTTATTTTATCGCAACTACATGTAGGAACGTTAAAGCGGGCATTTTGAGGATGATGATGATGATGATGATGATGAGGAGGAGGAGGAGGAGGAGGAGGAGGAGGAGAAGAAGAAGAAGAAGAAGAAGAAGAAGAAGAAGAAGAAGAAGAAGAAGAAGAAGAAGAACAACAACAACAACAACAACAACAACAACAACAACAACAATGACTATCATGTCGGTTTGAATTACGACATCTTCAAATGTTGGAAGGAAAGAGCTATGAAACCCTGACCCTTACCACTTGTCATTGGAGATTTTTAATCGAGTATTTGAAGATTTCATAATTCAAATCGGTGTTTTATGGACCTCGAAATGATAAAAGGCGAAGTTGACATCAATGAAATATGACCTAAGAGAGTAAAGAGCCAAGAGAAATCTCGCCTAGCATTTTGTTCGACGCTTTAACGATTCTACCAGCTCGTCGCCTCTTACATAGTTTCAAATTTTGGTTCAGGCCAGTAATACTATGGGAAAGGAAGCAGTTAGTCCATTACATCAACAGCAGTATTTAATTGTTACTTGTTTTTTTCAACTTCGAAATGACGAGAAGCAAAGGTGATCACGACTGAATTTGAACTAAGAATATAAGCGGACTGTCCAGCTTCTGCTTTTATCCACGAAATGTTGATTCTAACATATAGTGCGTTGAATGTATTAAAAGTAAATCCTTTTAGACAACACACATGAATTCTCGTCGAATTTGCGAGAAACGAAACGTATATAGAGGTGAGGAGACGAATATGAAATAGTGCTGCAATGCTATAACTACTATGTACATAACTCACATAAACATACCATCACAAATAACTGTTCCCCAATTACCCATGATTTTTACTTTTATCAATAGCCAATATTTGCATACATGATCTAAGGTAACAAAATCGAAATAACGATACAAAATATACTTTCTGTCTTTCATATAAGGCCAAAAGATATTATGCACGAGCTCCAACTTCCCTGAAAGATCTATTGGGATACTTGAAGGTGATATCACATCTGCTGTCACTTTATTTTATGATTGTTGGCTTTGAGTTAGACAATAAAAAAAGGAAATTTTTAGTCTTTCGTGAACGATCTAGGTTTATATGATGCAAACAGTCCTAAATTTGTGAGTCTCTGCAGTGTTATGAAACAGTTTAGCAGAGATATTAAAATATTCTTTGACCTGGAAAATGCAAACGAATAGATAAATAGATAGATAAAATAATACGACACAGTGAAGTTGACTGAGAAGTGAAATATATGGATCGGGTGTCCATAAAAGAGCTTGACAATTATGCATTCTACATCTGTTTGGTAGCTAAAGAAAGTAAAACTGTGCAAATAAAGAAAGACTATTTTGATTGCCAAAATATTCTATATTATTATTTACCCAACTAAAATATAAATTGGTGTTAGGAAGACATTTCTAGAACTATCCATAGCATAATGACTTTGTAGAGTTGATGTAACATGACAGATCTTGGTTCTATGGAAAGTTATCTTATTTTAATCTTTCTACTTGCTTCCGTCATTGGAATGCAGCCATGCTGGAGCACCGCCTTCAAGGATTTCTAGTCGAATGAATCGACCTCAGAGCTTATTTTTTTCTTAATCTGGAACATATTCTATCGATATATCTTGCCAAACTGCTATGTCAAGGGGACGTAACAACACCGACAAAGGTTGTCATGGGCTAGTTGGAGTCAAACACAACCACAACCACAAACACACACACGCCCCCCCCCCCCCCCCACACAAAGATATTAAGATAACATTTTAGGAAAATTCGACTTCTAGTTTTAGCAGGTTGACGATCATGTACAATTTTTTCGGAGGTTGGTAGCCAATAATATAGCGAAAAGGGACAGCCAAATAAATCTTACTTCAGTGTATTACTGGTACTCAATTTATTGCGGCGGAGGGATGAAGGACAAAGGTGACTCCTTAAAATAAATTTTACCCCATTACCGGTTTCAATCTGCTGCGAAGCTGGAACATCTTGAAGATTTTAATATATCAAATACTCCACGTCTTTAGACGATGTGTCTTCATAACACACAGAAATGGTTGGTGCAAAGTGACTCCTAGAGGTCGCCTATTGTTAGAAAATTTTCTTCGATGACGCAAAGTGAGGAGATATCCTCCGAGAACTAAAATGAACAGCGATCAGCATGTTCACATCCGAATCTGCCACATCACACTGAAAAGGAAGAAA
Organism: Octopus bimaculoides; assembly: GCF_046866305.1. NCBI lineage: Eukaryota > Metazoa > Mollusca > Cephalopoda > Octopoda > Octopodidae > Octopus > Octopus bimaculoides. The sequence continues at coordinate 4,524,241 of NC_142932.1, read as the reverse complement.
TATGTTATAGCTGGAATTCTCGCTGATCTTCGTCTACCTCACGAGCTATTATCAGTTTGGCAGACATCAACACGCATTAACAAAAGATTTGTTTGCTGATCTCCATGAACAGGAGCCAGAATTCTTGTTAAGTAAATTGGCACGTCGGTTAGCTTTGATTGAAGAGACACACAATAACGTCGAAACACCGTGGTGACTCAACGTCTCCTTACAAAATCGCGTGTGCAATGAACACTCAACGTCTGAAAACTGACGAAAGACAACATGACCACACATGCGTGTTGCATCTGCCAAAACGTATTATGAATGATAAGATACATTATTGCTGTGATCCTCGCTACATCTCATGAATCATATATACATACATACATATATATATATATATATATATATATATATATATATATATATATATATATATATATATGT
>NC_142932.1:4463812-4518812 GCF_046866305.1 Octopus bimaculoides | reverse complement strand
AAGAACTAACTAAACACACAAAAAAAGCCTTGCTGCCCACACCGCCATCCACACAAAAAACAATAAAAGCAACATCAACAACATCAACGAAAGAAAATACAACAAAAACTACAAAATTAACAAACAAAGAAGACGAAAAAAGAAAAGACAATACAAAAACTGATACCCCTTCCCCCACATCACTTACACCACAACCAAAAATTCAACAACCAACAACAACAAAAACAACAATACAACCACTTACACAAGCAAACACAGAAGCATACAACATGCCTCTACCTCCTTCCGATTCCTCAGAGTTTTCATCTGAAGACGAGTCAAGTACTGAGGAATGGAAAATTGCCCAAAAAGGAAGGAGGAAGAGGAGCAAAAAAAGAAAAACGAACAACAACAAAGCAGGGAGATTCACATCTCCCGAAAACACTCCCAACACCTACACGATAAACACCAATGCTAACACACCAAAAACAATGCTAACAGCAATAGACACTACAAACACAGAGTTGATGAATTACATCAACTCTAAAACAAACATCACAAATAACGACATCAAAACAAACAACCACCCACGCACAACACCGCCAAAACATATTAAAATTTATCATGTAACACCAGCATTACACAACACAATAAAATCCCTCTACCCCAACTCGGTAGGGGGATTCCAGAAATATTTGTGCAAGAAATTGTACAATAGCCTCCTTGGTGAAAAATCCAAGGAGGAAACAAAACTTTCGAACGGTAAGTAACTTTCTGTTCTTTTGTTTTGTGCTTTAAAGCACACGTATAAATAGAATCATGGTGAAGATTGGTTGTGTGAATGTGCGTGGCTTAGGGTCCCCTTGGAAACAAGGGTACCTCTTAAATGACATCAAGTCACATAATTTGGATATCATAGCCATTAGTGAGACCAGACTCCATGAACCGCGGGCCCTAAAGTCCATGTTTGGCGGACAGTTTAACATTTATTTTTCTCCCTGTCTGCCGAGGATGGGCGGTAGTGGCACGGCGGTTTTTTTTCGCAAGAGTCTGGATCTCCAAGTAAAGACGATATTTACGGACCCGGAGGGTAGACTGGTTGTCCTAGATGTGGACGGCAGCGATGGAGGCGCTTTTCGGTTGCTGGCAGTTTATGTGCCTCCTTTAACAGGTCGGTCAGACTTCTTTCGACGTCTAGAAGTATTCCTGGGAACGTCTCGTCCCTTACTTTTAGTGGGGGATTGGAATGCTACCTTGGACACGCATCTAGACTACGTGGGGAGTGACAAAACTAGAAGAGGATGCAAAGGCCTCATAGACCTGCTCAGACGCTTCCAGTTGTCTGACAGGTACCGACTCGACCACCCAAATGTGCCAACGTGGACTTGGAGCAACCGCATTGGGTCGTCGAGATCGTATCTAGATAGGATAGTGTGTAGGACAAGAGATAGAGATAGTTTAGGATGTCCACAGTTCCACATAGTCAGCTACACGGATCACAAACTTGTGACGTGTACGCTAGACTTAGATAAGGCACATAGGCAGGGTCCCGGTTACTGGAAACTAAACGCGTCTTTCCCGTCGAGACAGGTTTTCAGAGACCGGATTAGCACGTTAGTAAAGAGGGCTTTGACGGGAGCCATCGTCAACAACAAATGGTGGTTTGCCCTCAAGAGAGCAGTGAGGGCGGAAGCAATAAGGTATAGCAGGGCACTAGCTGTAGAGAGGAACAGAGTAGAGGGGGAGCTAGTGATAAAGTTAGAAGAGGCATTGCGAAGTGGCATCGCATCCGACGTTTTAGCGGCGAGGTTGGCCCTCGACCAACACTTCAATGCTAAACACGAAGGGTGTGCTGTCAGGGCAAGGATGCGTGCTCTGAGGAATGAAGGTGTTGGAGCCGCACGAGAGGCCCGGGTGGCGGAGGCGCAGCGGGGTAACAGAGCCACCATCCGGTCTCTGGTAGACGAACAGGGGCGCGAATTGCTCGAGCCGAGCAAGATGTGCGAGGCGTTTCAGCGGCATTTTTCCCGACTGTTCGGGAGGAGTGGCGAGCGAGAAGGCAGGGTGGACTTTAGTGCCTACCTGCACAGCTTGCCACGACTCTCGGCAAGAGAGGCGGAGTGCTGCGAAGGGGTCATCACGGCGGAGGAGGTGAGGGACGCGATGGCGGGTTGCTCGACGGACAAATCTCCGGGTTTGGATGGTCTGCCCTACGAGCTTTACAACTGTATGCCAGACTTGTTTGGAGAAGTCTTGGCGGTCGTGTACTGCAACTGGCAGCAGAACGGGAGCATTCCCGGTTTTGTGAGCCGAGGAGCGGTAACGCTGCTGAAGAAAGATCCAAACAAGGGGGACGCCATAGATAACTTTAGGCCCATCACTCTGCTCAATGCAGACATGAAAATTTTGGCCAAGGTGTTAGCCAAGCGGTTGGCGCTTGTCATCGAGAAACTGGTCGGCACGGAGCAGACGTGCGCCGTGCCGGGCCGGAGCATCCATGACAACCTCCATCTGATGCGCTACATCATAGAGAGGGTAGTTAAGGAACCTGGCATGGGTGGGGCCCTGATCAATTTGGATCAATCCAAAGCTTTTGATAGGGTAGACCATCGATACTTGGAGGCCGTCCTCGAAGCGGCCGGCTTCGGTCCCGTTTTCCGCGGCTGGATGGCTGCCTTGTACACAGGCATCCGTTCGGTTGTTCGCGTCAATGGACGTCTATCGGGACCCTTCGACATTGCACGTTCGGTTCGTCAGGGATGCCCCCTGTCGCCGCTCCTGTACGTATTGACTCTCGAGCCACTACTGCGGAAGCTGGCGACGCTGAGGGGCATCCCGCGAGAACTGGGGTGCGGGACGAGCGTGTCGGCATACGCGGACGACGTCACCGTCATAGCGTCTAGCCACGAGCACATCGAGCTTGTCGGCGAGACGCTGAAAGACTACGAAGCGGTGACGGGAGCGAAAATCAACCGGGATAAGTCGGTGGGTTTGCTGCTCGGCACCTGGAGAAGCAAGCCCATACCGTCCGGCAGCGCCTCAGTAGTGGGACGCTGGACGGACGGTCCGGTCAAGTTGCTCGGAGTCTGGTTCGGTCCGGACCTGCAAACGGAGAAGAACTGGGACGAGATAACGAGTAGGGTGGCCACTCTCTGCCGGCAATGGTCCGAGAGGAAGCTGTCCCTAAAAGGTCGGGCGGAGGTGGCGAACGCGTACATCGCGTCCGTCATCGAATACCGCCTGACCGTCGTGCCTTGTCCCGATCGCGCCATCACCGAAATGGAGCGCATCCTCTTCCGCTTTTTGTGGAAAGGAAGCGTTCCGATGGTGAGGCGATCCGTTTGTTGCCAACACCCGCTGAAAGGAGGGCTGGGCATGCCGTGGTTGATGATGCGCAGACATGCGCTGAGACTGCGACATCTCCGGCTCTACGTAGACGACGGTGAGCAGGTGTGGTCGCCGTTTGTGCGACGCGCTTTCCCGCAGCTCGTCTCCATGACCGAGCTGCAGTCGTGGATCAAAAAGAGGCCGAGGAATGGCGAATGGCACCGTGAGTGTCGCGTTGCTCTGCAACAACTTTGCCGTCCCGGGTCGACCTTGAGCGGCTGCATCACAACGAAGTCATTCTATAGGGGATTAGTGGAGGGCAGGTACGACGACGATCTCGGGGCGAACCTGGGCGTCGACAAGGAATACCTGACCCGCCTGTTCAGGACGACTTTCGGGCCGGGACCTATGGACAACTTCCAGAGATCCCTGGCCTGGCAGTGTTACCGAGAGGCGCTACCCGTTCGCGATAAGCTCTATAGACACGGCTCGCGAAATGTGGGGCCGACCTGCCCGAGATGCGGTCAGAGCGATGAAACCGTTCTGCACGCACTCGTGCAGTGTCCAACCATTTCGGAGCTGTGGGCTTATGTCGAACGACTGCTGTCGCGTGTGGGACGAGTCGGTTTATCAACCGAGTCTATCGTCAATATCGTCACGCCTCCTTCCTTTAAACGGGAAGGAAGAGCTGTATTTATCGTACTTGTGGCTATGGCCAAAGAATGCATCTGGTGGACGCGTCTGAAAGGATTAGAGACAAATACTTTCCTCTCTGGTCAATCTCTCATCAACTTTTTCAAGTATCACTTGAAAAGGAAGGTGAGAGTAGAGAGGCAAGTGTTGTCTAGCAAATGTTTCGAAAAAAGATGGATACATGTAGCAAGAATGGCACGTATAAATGACGAAGCCACCTTGACCATGATTCTATAAAACGTTTTAAAATTTTGTAAACAAAGAAATTTTATTTAACAAACTGTGACGCTAAAGACCGAGGTTACCGTGGTCTTTTCGTAGGTTTTTCTTTCCACGGATAACCTCCCCATTTATTGGGAATTTTTTGTATTATTTCGTATTTTTTGTAAATACCCCAAACGTTTTGCGATGTTTTTTTTTTTTTTTTTTTTTTTTTTTTTCATCGTTGTCCCCACTTTTGTTTTTTTTTCTGCTTTGTTTTCGACCCCCTCGAAAAGAAAAACTCTACATTTGTATTTTGTCCCCTCTGTGTTGAGCCCTGTGTGGCTAATAAAGAAACCTATCTATCTATCTATCTATCTATATATATATATATATATATATGTGTGTGTGTGTGTGTGTGTGTATGTGTGTGTGTGTGTGTGTGTGTGTGTATTTAATCTTAACATGAACAAGCAAGAAAAAACACGAATAAACAACAACGCGAGGACATGGAATAAGTACAGTGTTATTGGGCGCTCGGGAAAGGAAAGAAAAGAAAGAGGATCTCACGTTTCGAGCGGAGCTCTTCATCAGAAATATAGAAAAAGTCCAAAGAAGGGAAGACGGAGAAAGAAAATCACCAACGATACACACGCAGTCACATATTGAAAATGTATATATAATCATAAGCAACAGGATATCAAGTAGTGATGCAGTACAACCGTTTCAAGCGGCTCCATTTCATTAAACAATGTAAACATTACATCCATTTAAATGCAATGTCATCTCCAGCTGCACAAATAAATAAATGGAATTTTAACCAGTCGGACACATTAATATAACTTTTCTCAAATACTTCAACAGAACAAGAAGATGGAAGAAATTCATGTTGTCGCTATTGTGGCTAAGAATAGACTACACTTTCAAGAATCGCATGAAGCCCATTGGGGTCAGAGCTTGTAAAGGATTGTAACTCATTTCTAATTCATTTATCTCTTTATCAACTACTAAATCTAACACTAGAAGAATGTGTCTGTTTTGAATAAAGGACAAGAGTGAGTTGACAGCTCATGGTTAGCTATGGTCATAAATATTGCCATATGCATCCCTTTTCCCCTGGGAGGAAAGAAGACATTACGAGTAGCCAATTGGATATAGAGTAACTGTCTATAAAAGGAGGCTGGGTAGGGGAAGACTCTAAATCATGATGCTAATTACCAGATAAAAGGGCAAATCGCTAAGAAACCTAGGATGTTAATACAGAGGAAATTTTATCTTGGGGCACTATGAGTGATTGTTTATAAACAATATTTTTATGTTGTATAAAATTTGAGATTTTCAAAAATGATATCATAACCAAAATAGGTAAAATGTGTGTATATCAATTATAAACATTAAAAAGGAAAGATTACATAGAAGCAGTTTAATATTCATTCATGTACTTATTAGGTGGTTTCTATAAAGACTGCTCAGGGCATTTACTTATGGAATAAGTGGAAAGATAAATATGCTATCTATATATTAATTTTAAGCCATGAATCAGAAAAGAAATAAAGATGTGTACAGATACACACACGTATATATGTGCACACATGAACACATACACATATACAAATATTCATACGCTTACATATATATAGAATAACAATCTCGCATAGACTTAAGTAACTGGGAAGGATCTATTTACGAACACGAAAAGTAACAACTTATAAAGGATAAGAGGTTAATAGCTTATGCGCATATATACACATACACAAATATTTATACATTTATATGGATATAGTATAATCATCTCGCATAGACTTAAGTAACTGGAGAAAATCTATCTAAGAACAGTTATAATTTATAAGGGATAAAAAATTAATAGGTGAGGATATCAAAATAAGAATTCATAGAAAATAATAAGAAATGCATATAACCTGCATTTAAAGAGAAAATGGATTAAAATTTGAATTAGGGAAAAGATAAAGGAAACCCGAAAAGAGGGGATAGTACGTATGGACGTAGTGAGAGCAGTTAAAGGTATTTAGATCGAAGAGATTTTATAAGTTGTAATGTTACAGGTGCTATTGTCTATATAATTTTATAGTTTCTAGGGGGAATATAATTTAGTCGAAAGGAGACTTACTTCCATAAAATCACTACAAGTATACATAATACTATCAGTAGGTTAGAACATCATAGAAAGGAAAGTAGTATAATCGCCAAAATAGGATGAAGTCAGACTAACTAGGCAGGAATTATCATGGGATAGTATTACATATAGTATACCACATATCATAACGTATAGCTTATAACATATGCAATGCAATTTAATTCAATTTAATTTCTTTTATTTGTGAAGCTGAAGATTGCACTGCATTTAAATTGATGTAATGATTACATTGTTCAATTAAATGGAGCCGCTTGAAACGGTTGTATTGCACTAATACTTGACATCCTGTTGCTTATAATGATTTTACTCACCTTACTTCGAGCTGTGCGGATAATACCGAACTGACTTGGTGCTTCAACTTAAGTACCTAATTCAACTGAATCCCAATTATTTATATATATATATATATATATATATATATATATATATATATATATATATATATATATATATATATATATATATATATATATATATATATATATATATATATATATATATATGTATATATATATATATATATATATATATATATATATATATATATATATATATATATATATATATATGTGTGTGTGTGTGTGTGTGTGTGTGTGTGTGTGTGTGTTATAAGTGCAGAGGTGGCTGTGTGGTAAGAAACTTGCTTCCCAACCACAACTCGGCTTCAGTCCCACTGCGTGACACCTTCTGCAAGTGTCTTCTTCTATCGTCTCGGACCGACCAAACCTTGGGAGGGGATTTGGTAGACAGAAACCGAAAGAAGCTCGTCACATATATATATGTGTGTGTGTGTGTATGCGCGTGTGTGTGTGTGCGTGCGTGTATGTGTGTGTGTATTTATATCTATGGGTGTGTACCTCTTTATCTGTGTTTGTCAATCTTCACTGCTTAACAAACCATGCTGGTGTGTTTACGTCCCAGAAACAATAATACTCCCATGCATCCCCACACACAACCCTAGAAACAATGAGGCCTTCAACATTATCATCCAAAATCTACCTATCCCCACAGGAGATAAAACAATGAACAAAATTTTAGGCTCATACAAAATTATCAAGAGCAAAATGCAACCGAAGTCATTGAAAAAATATTAACGAACGCAAGACTATATCCATTAACAACGGAACCAAAAGGGAAAAAATACGATCAGCCTAATTGTGACACATGCCCCCATCTTTCGGAGGGTACAGAGTTCCACTTTAAACGAGGTGAATTAGTTAACATAAAATCAAATTTCATCTGTGCCTCGGAAAACCTAATCTATGCCATTAACTGCTTTGGGTGCGGTAATCATTATATTGGCCAAACAGAAACGTCACTCCGACGAAGAACAACTCTTCACAAAGAACAAATCCGTTACCAACAATTAAAACGGTTACAGGTCATTGAACACATAGAAAGGTGTACTAGGAACCTTAATCCTAACTTCCAAATTTTCCCTTTATATCAATGTTTACAGAACACCTCAGTTCAAAAAAGAATGAATAGAACACATAACATAATATAGAACACTACTAACCTTACCATTAATACCACTAATTCCCGTACATTCCATACACCATTCATATTACAGTATTACATCTACCCTAATTGCACCACTCCCAGAACTACTTACCTCCTTTGCATATAATCCTTTTACTCAGAGACTAGTAGACCCGACACCGCTTGGTAATCACTGTGCCTTCAAAGCCAGTGAACAGCAATTGACGAAACTGGTATGACTTTGAAGCCTTTTAACAATTCAAAATAATGACGTTTATTCCTCTTAATTCTACCTCAGTTCATCTAATCGTATATATTTATCGTTACTTTTCATAAAAAAGCCTTTATTTTTTTATATCCAATGTGCATTTTCGCTTTTTTTTCTTCTTACTTTCCTCATATATATATACCACGTGTAGTTTATTTTTCTCTTTGAAACCTATTTCCATTATATATATATATATATATATATATATATATATATATATATATATATATACACACATACATACATACATACATACATACATACATACTCTTGCGGTGTAACGATTGCTACCGAGTTCCATGAAGATAATACTTTATCTATGGAACATTCTTTCTAGTTCTTGAACATAAAGATAGCATTTGTCTTTGGTAACACGTTTCTATTCTATATTTTTATCTTTCGTTTTCTACCATTTCTTGTTGGGCGAATATGTTGGAATTTTTGCGAAGAAAAAACGGCAATTGTGCACTCACTGTTGAGTACTGAGTTACCTTGCTGCGAATATTGTACCTTATCATGAGAAAATCATTTCTCCGGTTTCAGAACTTACACATAAAGAAGATCATGTACTGTGTGGAACTTCTCTTCAGTCATTGTTTCATTACTAAAATCTTTTCAAACCACTTCCACTTAACAATTGATTCGTCCTCTCTTCATGTTCAATCGAAGGTCACACGCAAACGGTTACCTAGGTTCAAATAAATAAAAGAAGCTACCTACCCTATTATTTGCTTGATTGGAAAATGAAGGAATTATATACTGTAGTGTCCATTGTAGACAAATAAAAGTGCACAAGTTCTGCTAAATTTAATTTTAACTTTCATTTAGTTCTCGGCGTTTCAAAATTCTGGTTCCATGACTGCAATTGTTCACTGACACAAATTTTGACACAAGGCCAGTAACTTTGGGGGAGAGGTAAGTCGATTACATCAAACTCAGTGAGTAACTGGTACATATTTTATCGACGCTGAAAAGGATGAAAGCCAAAGTCAACCTCTGTGGAATTTGAACTCATAACATAAAGATGGACGAAATGCTGCTCGGCATTTAGCCCGGTGCACTGACGACTCTGCAAGCTCACTGCCTTGTACAACAAGAAAATAACTTAAAATACACTTTTAATGATCAAAACTATATTCGGTTGTTTCGGGTTGCAGTTTAAGTCTCATGTTGGTAAGACTGTTGAGTGCTTTCTTTCTCCTACCACTTCCAAAAAAAGCAAATATATTTCGAAAGTGATGCTATATTGCGCATATTTGCATATTTACGTACTTAAACGAATGGAGGCGTGAAAAATAAATATTAAATCTAATTTTGTTCAATTCCATACGCGTTTACTATATACCGATTTTGTATCTTTAAATATAATTTTTTCTATCAATCATTTTCCATTAAAAAGGCATCTATTCGTGATTCTGAAATTACGTTAGCGATGGGTTGTTTGTGCGTTGTTTATAGATTTTTGTTAGTGATTAGAAGTGTGCAATCCTATGTTACCACTATAACAATAGTTGTCCATTGCTGAAAAACATGCTTTCACCATATCTCATGTTTTAAATTTTTTTCCTTAACAGCAAAACATGTTTTAAATCATAATGGGGCGCAGTTAGTCTCTGGGAATTGAGACGGATAATTTCATCATCAAATTTTATCATTAAGTCAATCGAAATTTTTTTGTTGTCAAGTCAAACAGAAATTCCTTATGAATTTGAAGAATTTTTTTACCTTAAAAATTGCTAATACATTGATAAACGCAATGCAAAATCTTTCAAAAATAAATATTTCGTGCTGTTTGACAAATCGATCGTACAAAAGTAAAAGTCTAAAGACCGAATAAATCTAGCGTATATTTTATCAAATTATTTCTTTACAATAAATATGTACATAAATATGTATGTAAGATACAGAAACAGTTTGCTGTCTTATCTCGTTATAAGCACACATGTATGTATACACGCAACCACAAGTACATATACACACAGAAATTTATATTTGCACCTAAGTGGAGAATTTCACTTTTAAGTATCCTGTACTATAAAAAAAAAATGACTCTTCCAGTTTTTAAACTATATATATATATATATATATATATATATATATATATATAATTAAATAACAAGGGTAGAAATTGATATTAATCAATTAAAACTAGTGGCTTAGCATATTTAAAAAATCCGAAGGTTAAAAATTCTGTTACATACAAAATTAAGAGGAATGACCACTAAAGTGGACACCTAATATGCTAAACATAGACGTCAAATCACCATTACCACGAAGAGTGTGTTTTCAAGAAAAATCTCAACAAAACATTTGTCTTGCTCATTTTTATATTTTGGCGTTTTGCTGAAATTTTTCTTGAGAACACACTCTTCATGGTAATGGCTATTTGACTTTTATGTTTAGCATATTAGGTGTCCACTTTAATGGTCATTCCTCTTAATTTTGTATATATATATATATATGTGACATATTCATATACATGTACCATTAAATGTATAACTGAGAAATAAAGTATGCAATGCAACCAAGTAGATTATTGATACGTTTTCAGTTAAAGCTGTCGTACTAACGTATTGAAGAAAATTTACTAAATGATAATATATTTTCGGATTTGTGTATTCTTGCAGGGCTAATTTGATTGTCAGCAGAGAGAATACCTGAAATAAGATGAAATCACAAGAAACATTGCTTGTGGCTGCGAAAGTTAACCGTGCATAACAATTGTGCTAATGGATGATTCTGTATGACATGAGGGCATTAATTGTTAACATTTGTTCAATCGCGTAGTTTTAAATAAACACTCAAATATTGATATGAATGCATTAAAGCAAATGTGATGATGAATGTAATAAAAGGAAAGAATGCAAATATAATGATGCAAAGAATAGCAACCAAATCAAAATAACTCTAAAAGTAGACGCAGTTTTCCTTAATGATGATAATAATAATAATAATAATAATAATAATAATAATAATAATAATAATAATGATGATGATGACGACGATAATAATAATAATAATAATAATAATAATAATAATAATAATAATAATAATAATAATAATAATGATAATAATAATGATGATAATAATTAAATAGAAATATTGACTTGTAGATAGAAAGTTAAAGGACCTCGTAGCCAACGTGGACAGGTCAAGAGAAGTGTCATCCTGTGGGCAGGTTAAACTGTCTTAACAGCAGTTTGTTTTTAGTAGGGACAATTGGTAATACGTTAAAACCCCTTTTTCAATTCGTTGCAATTGAAGGTGAAAATGTTAAATATACGACTATGAGAACCAATAATATACGGTATAGTATTTTCGGTGCTTGAACATTTGATTCTGAAATTGACTGTATGTTTTTCTTTCAATCTGAGGCATACTCAAATAGAGAAAATTTTTGTCTCGTGTGTTAATATTTGTGCAGGAATAAAGTCGGGAAAAAGCTTTGCGGCATTTCGTTCGACATCACGTTCAAGTTCAAATCCGACAGAGTTTGACTTTGCATTTCATAAAACAAGTAACAGTTGCACGTTGGGATCACTGTAAGCAACTTACCTGTTTCTTTGAAATTACTGGCCATGTGCCAAAATTTGAAACCGATATTTGTGCAGGAACATATGTGCTGCATATATCTAACTCTGAAAATGTTCGTTGCAAGGTCACTATAACAGTTTTCAGCACTGCATATGCAAGTTCACTTTGCACAGTAAACAAGAGTTTTCAGTTGGAAGGATGGATTTCGTTCACTTTTATCCGTAGAATTTCTGTTATTGATTACGGTCAAAGATATAGTTAGATGTTGGGTGCAGCTATAACGACCTTTGAAGTTGCTTTGATTGAAGATTTTCTATTAAGGATGATTGCGTATGAAATGCTTGTGTATAAGATATAGGAAGCTTGCGGTTATATTTATGATAAAACATTTAAAATGAGGAGCGTGGATTGATCCAGATAATGTTTATGTATTATATCTCCTTTCCATTATATTACTGTATTACTACGTTACTATGATGATATATGTACACACACACACACACACACACACACACACACACACACACACACACACACACACACACATATATATATATATATAAGTATGTATATATATATATATATATATATATATATATATATATATATATATATATAATATATATATATATATGCAAGAATGTTGTTAGGAGTGACTTCGAAGTTTCGGCTACCTAAGATATCGTCGGAGTCCAATGCATTACACATAGACGTACCTTTATATAATCTATGTTGAGTTAAAATAATTTTTGTGTGTGTGGTTATGAATGGGGTGATAATTAGGATTTTTTTGACTGATTGATATTGAAAGGTGTTTTGGAAAGAAATTAATTGATTAAATTTGGGATTATGTTATTGTTTAGACATTGTTTATGCATTTAGAACTTTGCAAACAAGCCTGGGAGTTATATATTTAAGTACATTATTTACATTATTTACATTCGACGGATATTTGACCTCATCTTGTTTGCTGTTAACACAACGTTTCGGCTGATATACCCTCCAGTATGGACACTGATATATATCGACAAGAGGAGGGTTTAGCTATGGCTTCGCCATTATCACCGGTAATAGCCAATATATACATGGAATGCTTTGAGAATTTGGCTATAGGATCAACACCACTAAAACCAACCCTATGGCTGCGATATGTTGATGACACCTTTATACTCTGACCCCCACCAGGAAGATGTCCAAATGCTGTTAGATCATGTGAACTCAATAAAGCCATCCATACAGTTCACAATGGAAAAGGAAAAAGACAATCAGCTGGCATTCCTGGACGTATTAATAACACGCACCGAGTATGGATTCAGGACATTCGTATACCACAAGCCAACCGTCACTGGACAATACCTCAACTTCAATTCCCACCATCCATACAGTGTAAAGAGAGGAATTGCTCAGTGCCTAAAACATCGAGCAAAGAATATAAGTAGCGATCGTGATACACACCACGAAGAAATGATCAAGCTCAATCTGTTAAGCAACAACTACCCCAAAAGTATTCTATCCACTCCAATTATGAAGAAGAGAGAGGATGATGCCAATAAACTGCCCACAGTCTGTCCACCCTATGTGAAAGGCCTCTCCGAAAAGATACAAAAGATATGCGGCCCATATGACATCAGGACGGTATTCAAGTGTAATACAACACTTCGCAAATGTCTCCGAGTTAAACCACCAATAGAAGAGAATATGACCAAAGACTGCGTGTACTTCATCCCATGCAGTTGCGGTAGGTTATACAAAGGCGAAACATGTCGCCTCGTCAAAATAAGGGTAGACGAACATCGCAAAGCTGTGACACGAGGAGATATTGATAAATCGGGTATAGCTGATCATGTATAGAAAAATGGAGACCCCCCCATTGGATGAAGTTAAAATAATAGTCAGAGAACACACTGGAAAATACGAAAACTAAAAGAAGCAGCACATATGCTGGGACACAACAACGAAACTTTTAATATTTTGTGATTTATTTGTAAAAGAAGGAACATCAGGAAGAAATCTCTTGAGTCAGGTTATATAATTGTTAATATCTCCATTAAGAGAATTAATTTCTACAAACATTTGACCAGGTAGAGTTAATGTTGTTCCGTACAGAAAAAAGTTCAGTTGGAGAATATTGCAAACTTTCTTTAACAATACTCCTGATATTGACTTTCTTTAGAATAGGTAAGAAGTGTGTACACTGCATGGATTGTCACTTTGCCTATGGTTCAAAGTGATGAACCAAAACAATCATCCTGGCTTGGGAAATGTTCCAGGAAATCAGCTGGAGATGCTTTTAAAGATATGAGCTTTCTCTGTGATGTGATCAGCCTGGTGCACTTTTGATTAGTTATCAGAAGACATGGAACCCACATAGCAGAAACCTTCGTCATGCCAAGTTCAATGTGCAGAATATTCTCAACTTTCTCACAGGATATGCTAATAGCATTGACTATTTGATTTATAGTCAATTGCCTGTCATCAATCAATATGTTGTGAACACGGTCACTGTTTTTCTCGGTGGTAGCAGTTGCAGGACTTCCAGACCTCGAATCATCTTCAAGGCTCTCCCTTTCTCTTCTAAATTCAGTTGCCCACTTTTGCACCGTCGATAAAGCTGGAGCATCATCCCCTAATGTAGCAACCATATCAGCCTGAATGTTTTTGAGAGTTAAAACCTTTTTCTGCAGTTACTTCATTACACGGCTTTGCCAAATTTAGTCCATTTTCAAGAAAGGTCGCTACTAGTTACTTCTGAAATCTTCTTTGAGCTAAATATTAGTTTGGCTGGAAAGAAACAAGACAATGGAGTTATTAATTAGTAGTTTTGCAATTAATGTGTGCAAGATTTCATAGCTCTAGTATCAGTCCTTGATATTCATCCTATCAACTTTTCAGCACACCTTCGTATGTGTGTGAGTGTGTGTGTGTGTGTGTGTGTGTGTGTGTGTATGTGTACACACACACACACACACACACACACACACACACACACACACACACACACACACACACACACACACACACACACACACACACATATATATATATATATATATGAATGTATGTATAGTATGTAAATATCAGATTATTCGCTTAAACCGACTTGGTGAAAGCTTGCTAACATGAAATGAATTCATATCTGGGACAATAATATAAAGAAATGTAATAATGTTTAGTGTCCTTTCATTGTAGTAATCAATATATATATATATATATATATATGAGAGAGAGAGAGAGAGAGAGAGAGAGAGAGAGAGAGAGAGAGAGATCCATAGGAATATTTTAGCGTTTTAATGCATATATCCTTTCACTTATTTTATAAATGTATGCATGTCATCATCTATCTATTCATTTATCTATATTTCTATACTCACACAGTCACACACCCGCAAATATAAAACAACACAAGATAATTTGCATGTACGTATATGAAATTGTGTGTCGATGTGTGTGTGCTTGTGTGTGTGTTTGTGTTAATGTGTGTGCATCTATAGTATTATTTCCATATTGATATAAATATTTAATGTTAGGATTTGTGATAAAGAGCCTGATGTAATTGACTATTCCAACAATAACTGAGATATCTATATTTCTAAGCGGAGTTATTCCCGGCGTTGTATGCATTGAATGTCGAGAGGAAATAGCCAAGCGGATAAAAGTATTTGACGACCAGATTTACATAAAGTGCATGCATTTCTCTTGGCATCTGGAGGAGGTAGGTGGAAGTAAATAACAGACAAGATGGTAATACGCTCCGTGCAATTTACGGAATTTCAAATAGAATGGTAATTCGTCTTTAATCTGTTTAACGTAATGTCCCTTCTTTAACACTAGCTGTAAGAGTGCATATGAAATGCGTAGCCACTTAGTGATTTGTCATACATTCTCCTATTGCAAGGAATCAATATTTATAATCTAACAGCGATGTATTGGCCGAGTCATTTGAATGTCGCATAAACTGTGTTGAAGGTGGTTTCTTTTACCTCATAATAGTTTTTTTCCCTTTTTGCGTTGCTATTTCAAATATCAACAGTACTATGTTTTATCCTTCTGGGTCGATAAAATAAGTACAAGATGAATACTGGACTGATTTAACCGTCTATACCAGTAGTTCTTAACCCTTTTTTGTTGCGCCCCACTATTTTAAAGTAGTTGTTATGACTAGCGCCCACCTAAGTGTCGAGTGAGGTATCACGACTAAACTAACTTAACGTGGATGATAATAAATTATGCCCTAAAAGTGGATTGTATAAGCTTTTAACAGTGAAATTAATAAAGACAAAAGCGGTAAATTCACTTTATACATTGCAAGTTAATGACTCCTCTGTGTCTGAGATCTCATTTTATTTTAACACCCATTATTGATTTTATCATGTATCGTATAATTACCACCATAGGTAAAATTTATTATATTTATGTTACTTAACCACCCCTATAACCTAACGCCCCCTTTCACCTATCCAGTGGCTCTTGGGGGCAGTACCGCCCATGTTGAGAACCTCTGTTCTATACCAATCTCTGCTTGTGTTACTTGGCTCGTTTTGAGCCTAAAATCTCGTTAAGCAACAGGAAAAATACTACGTGGCACACAACTTTACTTTTCATTCTTCTGTGGTCGATGAAATAAACTATTATTCCAGTACTGAGATCCATGTAATCGTCTAACTCACCACTTTTTTAACTTGTTAACCTTGTGCCGCAATTAGAAAACAAATATTAATAAAGCTTGGCAGTCTTAAATATGTCCCTTGTGAGGCAAGACAGTGATTCAGGTTCGATTTTCAGCTCATTCTAATTTATATAATTTCGCTTTTAACATGGTTTGGAATTATATAAGCGTCAAAATAGAATAGTTCACTACTTCTCTCAAAACAACAACAGCAACAATAACAAAATCCATCCATATTATAAACATTTGCCAAAAGCTGTAGAGAAAAGGGACAATGTTTTGCAGTATTAATCCTTATTAAATTAGGTTATCTTTTTAACGGATATTAACTTCCTTTATATTGATCCTTACTTTGCTAAATACATTAGTGGTGCAAATTCTATTTAAGTGTCATTTTAAAATGAAGACCTTTCTACTGAATTAAAATGAAGCCAATTGTAATAAAGCATAGGAACTGCCTTACAGCATCAAGTAAAGACCAAATTTTTTGAAATGACATTGGTCACAGGTTCTAACTATTAAATTTCTTTTTCGACGTTATTGCTCTTCATAAAAATGTTTGGCGGATTGGTAGTCACCAATTTAACGTATGTGTTGTCATTAATTTAATGTGTGTGTAAAGAAAATCCAGGGGGAAAGTTATTTCAAAGTTGTAAGGTGTTCGAATGTAATGCGTTGGAAGATAACAATGTCACAATATAACGTGGAAGTGTACATAGAAATAAATGTCAGAAGGTATGTTTTGTTTATAAAGCATAGTAATTTATTTTGGATTGTTGATAAGTGCTAAGCAAAGCGAGAGTATAAGAATTAATTTCTATCTTTGTGTGTGAATGTTAAAAATATGTAGAGCATTGGAAGAACGAGAGATGTGTAGCGAGACGTGAATGAATTTTGCATGACTTACTATGTGTTTAAGTTTGGTGCTTATAAGCTGCAGAATGATAATAGATATAAGTGAAACGAGTTGCGTGGCGTTGATAGTGAACACTGCAAAAAACGCATAGCAGAAAGTGTGATGTTGCCACCAGGGCTGTCAAATGTGCAACTAACTTAACTAGTGTTAAACATAGAAGATGTGTCGTGTTAATGAAAATGATCTTGCTTTCACGCCTTCAAATCTGAAACTAATTTAGCTCTTTTAAAAAAGGCGCGAATACTGCTGGGAGGAAGTTGCCACATGTACCCTTCTGCAGCCAGCTCTAATTGGATGAAGCGGCATAACACGGCAGTGCTATGCCACCACGACAAAATAGTGCTTTCATGGCTCACTACAAATGTATTCTTTTCTATGACACTGTACGCATGCGCTCTCTCTTTTATACATACATACATACATACCCCACCCCCATCCACCCCCACACACATGCATTTATATATTCGGCTTCAATGTCTCTCCACATTCTGAGTTCAAAATTTGTTATGAATTTTATTTATCTCGTCGACAATGATGAAATAATGTAGAGCTAATTTAGCGAATTATACTACGAATTGGGCCTAAATTACAAGTTAAAATCTCTCGAGACTTCATAAACAACTTTGTGAGCAGTAAGAATTGTTTTTTAGTTTTGACTGATAACGCTTAGATGTACTTAGGGCTTACCTGTCATGCCATCTTTGAGATTAACAAAATAATTTGTAGTTATGTTTATTCTTTTTGTTTTGTTTATAAGTCTGAGGAAGAAGAGCAGAGCCCATGAGCCCTTTCGTGGCCTCAAGCGTCTGTGGAAGGAAAGGAAGATGTTATTTGCTAACGAAAAACCACAGAGTGAACATATTAAAAACATAACAGTTGCGCCGACGGGTTTTTACAGTTTCCACTCCTCTAATTTCATTCACAGGCTATTGATAGGCTCGAAGATATAATATGAGAATAATTGCTCAAGGAAATAATGGTGGACATCAAAACAAGGTAGTTACGAAACAAAGATCTTAATCACACAGTCATGTCTCTACTTATATTACTTAGACTCAACTGTGGCGATTCCTAATATATATATATATATATATATATATATATATATATATATAGAGAGAGAGAGAGAGAGAGAGAGAGATAGATAGATAGATAGATAGATAGATAGATAGATATATAACGGAGATGTACTTGCATGGCAAGTGACCTGATCTGAGATCGTGTGCTGGAACGAAAACAATTGCAGCGTGTAAGGTGTGTATAAGCCATTTAAAATAACACACAAAATCTGTTAGATTCACTTCAACATTTAAATTTAATTTGTCAAAATATTTTCGTCGCTTTGAGACCGCGACCTGTTCACTGACAAAATTCTATGCAGCAAGAGAGGAGGGCTCCACCGCCAATGTCACAGCCATTGCCATAACAACAACATCATCTACAGGAAAAAAGGAACGAAGAAGCAACAGCATCTCAAGGCGGAGGCACAGCGGCGGCAGCATCTGAGGCGGAAAAAACCGCCAGCAGGAAAAGGGATAATATCAGAAACAGCAGCATCAGCAGCAATAACAATAGCCCCCAAAGTACCACTACCAACGTCACCACCAAAATTGATATGAATCTCAACAGAGAGGACCACCCATGATTTTCCTCAGTCCAGCTCTCTATCCCCCCTCTCTCAAGTACACGCTCACACATAGACACCCACACAAAAACAAGCGCACATCTACCCTTATCGGGGACGGACTACAGTAGTAATAGCAGTCGTAATAATAGTGCCGGCAATAACAGAACTGGTAATCCTTTCAACTATAGGCACAAGGCCTGAAATTTGGGGGAGGGGGATAGTCGATTACATCGACCCTAGAGTTTTACTGGTACTTAATTTAACGACCCCCAAAACGATAAAGGGCAAAGTCCACCTTGGTGGAATTTGAGCTCAGAACGCAGCGGCAGACGAAATACCGGTAAGCATTTCGCTCGGCGTGCTAACCATTCCACCAGCCCGTCACCTTAATCACAGTACTGATAATAACAATTAAAAGTGGTAATATCGATAGTAGAGGAAGTAATGATAATATTAATTGATAAACAATAATTAACATGTGACGCAGTGCAACTATCACTAGGTCGAGCCGTAGGCGACGGAACCGACAACCCCACTAAGCTTGCTTCGCGAGGAGGGTAAAATATTGCTTTTGGAACCCTTCGGGGTGAAAAACTAAACCCACCCAGACAGGACAGAGGAACTCAGAAGACTCAATGGTCATCCAAAACTCGTTAGCCTTGGTCGGTAGTCTGTCTAGGAGAAGGAACACTCTGATTTAAAAACTGGTTAGACAAGACTCCTTAACCAGCCTGGTGACAACCTATCAGTGACTAATAGCTTCATCCCTGGGATGATGCTGAATGAATCATGAATCGGGAGCTAGCTCCCGAGTAATGGTCAGATGAGGACACGGGGCCAACCGACGACATCTGTTTCCCAGTAAGAATCATGAACATCATATGAATGGCAAGGGCCCATGGCCCCCAACAGTCAGATACGATAATAGGAATAGTCCCGACCTATGGCTAGTAATCGCTCTTTAGTCTTGGTTAACAATCTTGTTAGAGATTGTGCGTCGATAAAAATACTGGTTGCTGGATAACCTCACAACACAAACCTCAATATTGAGTGAAAATGTCTGAAACAAGTGCATCAAATAATGGTATGAATGAGGCAGCAACCAACGGTGAAGGTCTTTCGCCTGGCAGGTGCCCTGTGGTTGAGCAGCACAGGCCCGGTCGTCATTCAGATAGTGTCTATACTCAAAGTTTGACACAGAGAAAATGTTGGAACAAGGAGGTAGTTAATTGATAAAGTAATCATTAGAAACTGTAAGAGAAGACACACAAATCTGAGCACGGCTTGGATTGATTATTACAAAGGCTCACGATATGATATCGTACGCTAGGATAAGAAGAAGTAAGGAGACGCATGGAATAGCAAAAGCATAAGATGCTTTATATGGAACGGTGTGAAATGCTGGAGAACTGAATTGGTAGCAGGCAATTGGGGATTGCGAGAAGTGAAAATTAAGTGTAATGATATGAAAGAAAAGACAGCAAAAGAGTATCTGCGGTGATTGAGAAAAATATCGAATTCAAAGTTGAATGTCAGAAACGTAATTTCGCCAAAAACCTCGCGCGCAGTGGCAGCTATTCGGTATGGCGCTGGAATTCTGAATGTACAGAGGATGAACTAGAGTTGAAGAGGAAGACAAGAAAGCTCCTAACAACGCACCGAGCCCATTATCTACGGGTAGATAGTGATCACCTATACATGAAAAGAGCAAATGGAGGAAGGAGACTGATAAGTGTGGAAGACTGCATGCATATCGAACTTGGGAACCTGCTGAGGTATCCTTCCCAAAGTGAGGAAACCTTGCTGTAGGCAGTTAGTGATGAGGGTATATTGAAATCAGGAAAAAAAAAAACAGAGCAAAACATAAAGTACGAGAACACGAAGAAGCAGTACGCAACAAGGAGTTATACAATCACTTCCATGTAGGCACACCTGAAGTTGCCAGAAAGTGTAGGCGGGACTGGTTGAAGAAAGGAACACTGTAAAAGAGACCGTGAGTACAATACTGGCAGCGCAACACCAGGCATTGGCCACATATTGGAAGCTCAACCTTAGGAATGAGCAAGTGTCTCCACTGTGCCGAATAGATTTAATGAAACCATTGCCCTTCACGCTGCAATTATATATATATATATATATATATATATATATATATATATATATATATATATATATATATATATATATATATATATATATATAAAGTGCTGATGAAACAATCTTAGAAAGCAACATTTATTTTAGAATGTTAATTAGAATAAAGCGTCATGGCAAAGACTGAGTAATATTTATGTAATACTGGTGGTGATGTTGCTAGCCGATCTTTCGATCAAATCAAGGTTTTTGCTACTGCTTTCTATCGATCGTAACTCCAGACAGAAGCGTCGCAGTTTCTTACTGTTGCAACAACGCGTTCCATCCGACGCTTTAACGATTCTACTAATACACTGCCTTGAAATTGTGCTTTTCTATAGTTCTTGAAAGGACGAAAAATAATGTTAACCTCAGCGGGTTCTGAATCACAACGCAAAGAATCAGCAAATATCGCGAAGCTTTCTATCCAACACTGTAACAAACTAGCACCTTCAAATGTAATATTCGTTTCAAAATTTTCCACAGGGCCAGCAGTTTCGGGGGGAGGTCGTGTATATCAACTCCAGTGCTCAATTAACACTTATTTTATTGACCCCGAAATGGTAGAAGACAAAATCGACCTCGGTGGTATTAGAACTCAGAACCTAAAGACAGACGAAATGCCGCTAAGCATTTTTGCTGGTGCTCTAAGAATTCTGCCAATTCGCTATTCTATCTAAATGTAATATTTGTTTCAAATTTTGGCGCAAGCAGTTTTGGCACACAGAACTCTTCAAATCTTACCGTACCACATTTTTGCTCAAAAAGAGGATGGAATGACAGACTAAACAATGAACTTTTCGAGACAATATGTCTCAAAAAAAAAAGAAAGAAAGAAAAAACACAACATGAAGAAAAGCAAAGATGATTCTGAAAAGTTACAGCAAGCATTTTCATAAACAAGCACTCACTAACATTGCATGTTTTTGCTTCTTCAATCAATCAGTAAATCGATCATTCAGTCAAACTCTTCTTTTCTTTACTTTTCACTTTCTCTGTGACGTACAAATGCTATCGATCACCAACACTCTGCAACTATATTTCCATTCCTAGCATACTTCCCTGTTTTTGCCTCTTCTGATTCATATTGTAGCTCTATTCTGCTCCTAATTAAAATATATTCAAAGAACACCATACATAGAGCATGCAGAGTCAATATATCGTACGTACATTTTTAACACTATGAAATTGAATTTCAAGAAAAAATTTCACTCTTACATACAGCAAATCCGCGTCTCTTAATATTAAGTTAGTAAATAGTATGAATGAATTTGGCGAGCTGGTAACATCGTTACTACGCCGGGCGAAATGCTTAGCGGCATTTCGTCCGTCTTTGCATTCTTTGTTCAAAGTCTGGCTACGTCAGCTTTGCCTTTTATCCTTTCGGGTCGATAAAATAACTACCAGTCGAGCGCGGGAGTCGATGTAACCGACTAGTACCGTCTCACAAAATTTCAGGCTTTGTAACTACAGTACAAGGATGAAATCGTATGAATCAAAGAAGCAGAGAATATATCTTATAAAGACTATTAAACTCAGAGAAAATGGACAGCTAGCTGTAGGAGAGGAAACAAAGAACTGGGCAAAGTACTTAAAATAGGGATGCGAAACAATATATATAACAAATTTTCAAAGATACCAGGCTGATGAGACAAAAGGATTTCAGAAGAAGTGCTAAACAGTCATTTATACGTGGTCGTATGATAGCTACCACAATATACAAGAAATAGATTTAGATTTAGACAGGAAATAAAAAACAAAAATCAGTCAGCATTCGAACCGAACATAGACTTTCATAGATGTTATGACACCATGCAGTGATCGATGTACAACATATTTTGCACACATCATGCTCAGTGTAGAGGAAAGCACGATAACTAGCATTAAACTAGTTAATTTGATTGAAGCTGTTATGACATCACGTTTCACTCCATGCTGAAATAGCAAATGAATCAGCTAAGTAACTATAGCAACGAAACACTGGAATATACACCTACAGTATACTGTCAAGCGTAATTATTCCTCATGTACATTTCAAAGAATTTTCGGAACTTTCAGTTTCTGTTATCTTCATTTCCGTTTGAAAAGATTCGAACACAAACACACAAACATATACTCAGCAAAATTGCGCATAATCACATACACAAGCAAACACACATAAATGTGAGCAACCAAATATATATATATATATATATATATATATATATATATATATATATATATATATATATATATCTATATATATATATATATATATATATATATATATATATATATATATATATGTATATAAATATATAAATACATGTCAAGCATTCATCACTACACTCTCACTACCTCCATCCACTACAAACACACAGACTCACACTCATACCTCAACTTCTCCCCCTCCCACCCTAAACATACCTAGCTCTCCATCTCCTATTCCCAATTCCATCGTCTGCGGAGGCTCTGCAGTGACAACCATGACTTTAAGACCCAGTCTCAGCTCATGGCTCCCCACTTCATCCTACGTGGATATCCCCTCACTACTATCCATACCGCCCTTGCCAGAGCACGTTCCGTGGAGCGTGCATCTGCTCTCTTCCCCGTACCCGCCCCGCTGTCACCCGTCTCCTGTTCCCCTCACCTACCAACCCCTCCACCCTACCTCTCCAACGCACCATTCTCAGAGCCTTCCGGCGACTCCAGTCCGACCCCTTCACTTCGCACACCTTCTCTAACCGACCCCTCTCCTCCTTCAAATGAGCCCACAACCTACGTGAACTCCTAACCTAACCTCCCAACCCGGCTCGTTCTCCTGCTCCCGCCCACGCTGTCGCACTTGCCCTTACCTCTCCAACACCACCCTACTCACCGGCACCCAGCATCGTCCCTATCATATCACTGACTCCTTCACCTGCACTTCTAGCAACTCATCTACTGCATCTCCTGCTCTCTCTGTCCTTCTTTGCAGTCCATCCCACCCCACATTTTACTCCGGCATACTTCACCCCACCCACCCCACTCCCACATTCTCCAACCTACCCAACCTTCACTCCCACCCTCACCCTTGCTTTCCCCAACCTCGCCTCCACCACACTCCAACGCCACCACACCACACACCACCACACTGCACCACACCACATACCACCATAGCACACTACACCAAATCACACCACCCTGCACACACTAGCACTGACCACTTCCTAGCACCCACACGATCATCCACGGACCTATACATGCACATGCGCACACGTCAAGGTCACAAGCCCCTACCCACACGCACATACACGCTCTGACACACGCACGCGCACCTTCGTTTTGGGATCAACACTACTTCTTTTATTTTCCCTTCTTCCTAGCTCTCCTGTCTGACCACCTCTGTCCGGCATTCGCCATGATTGATCGCTAGCCACTAAATCTGTTTTTTTAATTTTCTCTCTGTGCTTATTTCTGTGTTCCTTCCTGTTGAAGAGCGTAGGCTCGAAACGTAAAAGACCTTCTCACTCCCCGAGCGTTAAACTAATACATCTGTTTGTTGTTTACACACCCGTCTTCGTCTTTTGTTTAGTTTTTATTTTGTAAATTCCAACTATATATATATATAAGCATGTATGAACGTATGTGTACATACATACATACATACATACATGCATACATACATACATACATATATATGATATGTATATGTGCACGCTTACATATTTATATACAAGCATACATATTTGCATATATACATATATTACATACATACATGCATACATAAATGAAAATACAGTTGTAGCAATATATAATGTATTGTACATTGTGTATATCTTCATCGTAACCGATATAACCAATGTTTGGTAATCTTGTTATATTACTATTGACATTCTGTAAATTTATCTATCTATCCGTCTATCTATCTATCTATCTATCTATCTATCTATCTATCTATCTATCTATCTATCTATCTATCTATCTATCTATCTACTTATATACGTACACACACATGCACTCACATGTATGTATATGATTAGTTTAAAGTAAAATTGTTCTTCTGTTCTCTTTTTACTTCATTAAATAAATAATGCTATTTCGTTTAGGTTTCTTTACATTTGTTTTTACGTTGTCTGTATACATAAAACGTTTACAGAAAAGTTTGTTCACATGAAACCAATGAAATTCTGATAAAATTAAACAAACACTCACATAGATATGCACGCACGCGCTCTACTGTCACATACACCCATACGTATTATATGTATGTATATATGTATATACACATATGCATTTGTACCTATATATGTGTGTAAAAATATTTCCACACATACGTATATATGCGTGTGTATGCAAGTGTGTGTATGTGTGTGTGTCTGTATATACATATGAGTGACTGTGTAAGTTTCTTCAGAATTTCATTTGTTTCATGAGAGCAACATTTTCTTTTTTATCACTTCTAAAAAGTACTTGCAGTTTCTTCTATTTGTCTATTGAATTTAATATATTTCAAACGGTACAATAAAATTGTCAAATATATATATAGATATGTGTGTATGTGTCTGTGTGCATATATATATATATATATATATATATATATATATATATATATATATATATATATATATATATATATATATATATATATATATATGTATATATATATGTATATATATATATAAATATATATATATATATATATATATATATATATATATATATATATATATATATATATATATACACGTATATATTAGATATATGCATATATATATATATATATATATATATATATATATATATATATATATATATATATATATATATATATATATCTGTATATATATGTATGCATACACATACATGGATAAATATATAATGTAAACTCTGAGGGTGTGTGCATGTTTGTGTGTGTGTGTGTGTGTGTGTGTGTGCATGTTTGTGAGTATGTGTGTGCGTGCGCATGCGCCTGTGTTTGAGCGTTATCTACAGAAATACTTTCGGAGGCGACTGCTACAACAAACAATATCATGAACATTTTAAGTGTCAAATATACTGACGTCATTCTCGTAGAAATTGATTTAAAATTGATGCGTATTACCCAAACCATATTAATCAATCGGAACTAATAAATATTCAATCAATTACGATTTCTAAACAGCGCCGAAATGTGGTCTATTCAGCACCAATTAATAGAACAGACAGAAGAAAACCTGATTAGTTGATAGAGACTGTATAGTACTGAGCTGAATACCAAGCAGAATTTTGTTTTATGTGAAGACACGCAGCCTAATTCTCGAGTGTTGTGATATCGACTGTCCGGTTGTGGTTTCGATTCTTGAACTAGGCGGCGTGTTTTCTCCGTGAGCAAAGTGTTTCATTTGACGTTGCTTCAATAAAGTCGATGAAAATGAGTGCTAGTGGCATTTGAGCTTAACCGTTTGACGGAAAGGCATCCCGTTCAGAGTTTGGCCTCTTAAGCTCCCAGCCTAAATACCACGATAGTCCGAGCAAGCTTCGGTCACATGACCCTGTCGGCTGGAGACAGAAGAAAAAGAAAAATATTAATTTTATACCTTTATAATCTGAGTTCAAATATTACATTCGAGTGCTTGAATAGTGAGGCCAAGCTCACTTATCTGGTATTCACTAGTCTGGCACTTCCCATAATCCTGGGCGGTGATTTGAAAATGATAGTCATTAGTTTGCATGACTGGTGCTGACATCATGCTACAGTAAAAGTGTACCTTAAGACGGACACTTGGCCATAAATATTTGCAGCCCTGAACTAGATTTAGCCGACCAAAGCCTTGTGAGTATATTTGGTAGACGGAATAGGAAAGAAACCCGTCGTGCATTCTTGTCCCATTTTGTATTTTATATATATATATATATATATATATATATATATATATATATATATAGCGGCCGACGTACACTTTGGTCTCTTATATGTAAGTATATATTTATCTAAATCTTGTACAACTCTATTCTTTCTTTCTTTCTATCAGCCCTTTCACTGCTTACTTCGTTCATTCCACTCTTCGTTCTTTCGTCCCCCCTCCCTCACATTTCCTTGCCTTCTCTTCATGCTCACTTCCCTCCTCTTTTCACTTCACTGTTTCCCTGTCATTTTTCTCGCCCATCCTTAATTCGTCTTCCCTCTGCCTCTACCTCTCTCTCTTCTCTCCCGACGTGACCGGTGTTCGACCAAGCCTGACTTGTCTTTCTTGGTTGGGCCGCCGTCCGTGCAACATATATATTCCTCCCTGTGCCTGTGAAATCTTGTATCCCTGCCGTAAAGCTTTATTTCCACACACGCCAGCTTAATTTAATTCGTCCACAGTCGAAAGACACTTGTTATGTCCAGTTATTTGTTTTTGTGTAACAATCTCCGTTTTTTTCGTCCTTGTTTTCGTATACATTCGCTGCTTTCTTCCAAGGAATCTAATGGTCTTAGCTTAGTCTTTTTCCTTGGAGCTGGCCAGATTGGAGCAATCTCGAGTATAACCAGCCGAAATTGCAAAGATAATCTGGAACTCGACTGAGGAAAGAAAACTTCGAATGACCCGTCCTTGTTTTCTTTGTATCGTCTATCTGGATGTTTTGTTGTCCCTTTTTTGTATCACCTAACTGTCTGGATGTTTTGCGTTCTTGTCCCATTTTGTATTTTATATATATATATATAATTGTGTGTTTGAATGTATGTATCTGAGTGCATGTGCGTCTTTCTGCCAGTGCTTGTTATCCAACACCGTTTAATAACCGATGTTTGTGGGTTTACCTCCCCGTAACACAGCGGTTACGCAAAAAGTACTGATAGAATAAGTATCAAGCTTACACGCTAGTCCTTCCCAAGTATATAAACGAACAAACTTTATATACTTCAGAAGGACTAACGTGAAAACTTATAAGAAGGACAGTATATATTATTATTTCTAATTTTTAGTATTTTTAATTTTAATATTTCAAAAACTTTAATATTATATAGGTATATAAAGGGTTCTTAATGCATCTCTGAAGAACGGAATTACTAATAATAAGATGATCTTTAGATCACTTTGCGATTGTAGTAATATCCGTGAAACGATCGTAAGATATTTTATTCTTTTAACTTTAGGTTTCTTTATATTTTATATTTTAGAATTTATAATATTCATGCTTATTTACACATAAATTTTTATACGAATATATATTTAAACATATATTTATCTATTTTTAGATTTTTATATGTATCGATATTTATATTCCGTATTTTTATGTTTTAAACTTTTAAATTTATTATGCTACCATGTTATGTTGGATGTATATCTTTTGAAATACTAAATATTGATTTCCTAAATATATTATTGACGAATTAAAAATATAAAATCACACACACACACACACACACACACACACACACACACACACACACACACACATATATATATATATATATATATATATATATATATATATGAAGGTTTGGAGGTGATGTACATAAATTATATAGAAAAAAATTAATTAAGGTACTCAGAAACCTGGATGTTTGTACATTTACAGATTTTTATTAATGTCACATATTAAATGAAGCGCTTTTCACTTAGTCGTGTAGGTTTTTCAAATTGTTATATATATATATCGTTGCTATTATGTTAAAATTTGGCCAAATGCGTTTTTTTTTTCAATATTTATTTTTGCTTGCGATAGCCGGTTCTTTTGTTCAAACTGTCGCACCTCCAGCTACTTCAGATGCTAAGATATCAAATATTGTCAAAGTGAAGTAGAACGGTTTTGCTATGGAATGGTGAAACTATTTTTTCGTTTTCTGAAAAAGCAACGATTTGGACTTATGCCACTTTACATAATATCTGTGTGTGTGTATGTGAGCGTATGTGTGAGAGAGAGAGAGAAAGAGAGAGAGAGAGAGAGAGAGAGAGAGAGGGAGGGAGGGAGAGAGAGAGAGAGAGAGAGAGAGAGTGTGCGTGTATTTTAATTTTTTTTAGAGTGCTTGTGTGTATTTCTCTGTATATGTATAATTGAAATAACTACAACGCAATGATAAAGAAAATGCTTTTTGTATAAGGTGTTAAAAAGTTCTCCATAAAATTGAAAACTAATTGGGTTTAGAGCAGTAAAATATAAATGGTATATGATAACAGAGTACAAGTACTGCTGAAACGAAGACATACATACATACATACATACATACACACACACACACACACATACATACATACATACATACATACATACATACATACATACATACACACACGTTGTTGAAAATATAATTTAAACATTGAAGATATAATTAGGATTAAACATATCGTCCCTTACACACACACAAATACACATACACAAATGTATATATATATATATATATATATATATATATATATATATATATATATATATATATATATATATATATATATATATATATATATATATATATATATAAGGTTGAGGAATGTATTGGATTTAACCAAACCCAGGAGGATACAGGTAATACCGAGTAAGTGCTGTATACCGATTAGTTTGCCCCAGTCGTTGTATGAACAGGATTGGGTATTATAAGTCGTGTATTAGCGTGTGTATATGTAAATATATAAAAACAAAAAGATAAAGAGAGCAAAGGTAAGGTTGGAGAAGTATTTTATGGATAGAGTCTTACAGCTGTTTCTGGGAAGATCCAGTACTTCCCTTCATCGGAGATAGAAAAAATAAAGTAATCTATTATTATATCCATAGGCGGATATTCAAGTACTTCAAGTACTGTTCTCTCTTTTTTCAGCACATCACACTCTTTACCACTTTATACTAAAAATATCCGCCTATGGATATAATAATAGATTACTTTATTTTTTCTATCTCCGATGAAGGGAAGTACTGGATCTTCCCAGAAACAGCTGTAAGACTCTATCCATAAAATACTTCTCCAACCTTACCTTTGCTATCTTTATCTGTATATATATATATATATATATATATATATATATATATATATATATATATATATATATATATATATATACAGACTCACTCATATATACATATATATACATATATGCATATACACATCTATACGCATAGAAATATACATGCAAACATACGTGCATACGCGAAATATATTGTGCGCATGCGTGTTTGAGTGTGTACGTTTGAGTGCGCGTATCTGCTCAAATATGAACAATCTGACATCCATGTATGTATATGAATGTCTGTGTGTACTTATTTCAACAAATTTCCGCTGGTATTTTCCAATTAATTACACAAGGAAAATATGCTTCGTCAAATAGTCATTTGTATTCTATTGCGCCATGAACAAATTTTCCTATGTTTACTGAACCGACAACTAAAATAAACTTCAATGCGTGCAGTTGCTATTGACTTAATCCAATACTTGTCCACTCATTTCTTTAATTGATTCTGCAGCATTATTGGTTGGTTACTGACTCTATCTTCTTAGATACACGTGGGCATAAAGTAATGTGCAGTTCTCTCTCTCTCTCCCTGCTGCCTGCTCCTCTATCTATCTATCTATCTATCTATCTATCTATCTATCTATCTATCTATCTATCTATCTATCTATCTATCTATCTGCCTGTCTGTCTGTCTGTCGTATCTATCTATCTATTTACGCTTTATCTCTTTTTCTGTTTTTATTCGTATCATTATACATACATACATACATACATACATACACACACACACACATACATACATACATACATACATACATACATACACACACACATACATACATACATACATACATACATACATACATACATACATACATACGTACGTACGTACATATTCATGTTTGCTCTGACGTAAGATTCAGTGCCTTTTAGTAAATAGGAGGGGAATAAGATCTAATTAGTTAGAAATATAGAGATTTACAAATGGCAGCAAAAGCACTTAGTACATCTTATAAATTTTATTAATTCTGTGGAGTAAACATCGATAGGGTGAAGTACCAGTATCGAATGTATATATTTATATAACCTCCTCTGTGAACAATAACGCCTAGGAGCCAGTTACTCTTGCTCCTTATGTGTTATATATATATATATATATATATATATATATATATATATATATATATATATATATATTACGGAGATGCACTTGCATAGCAAGTGACCTGATCTGAGATCGTGTGCTGGAACGAAAACAATTGCAGCGTGAAAGGTGTTTATAAGCCATTTAAAATAACACACAAAATCCGTTAGATTCACTGACAAAATTCTGTGCTGCATCTCATATATATATAGATGAGCGCAGAACTCTGAAATGTCAGTTTCAACCCCCTCCTGGCATGAGAAAGTTACGTCCCCCAAATGATTCTTTAAACTACGAAACAAATGATAGTCTGAAGGAGGAAGGTCAGGAGAATGGGGTGGATGAGGGATTTTTTCCCAACCAAGCTCTTCCATCTTCTGTGATGTGATCTTTGTAGTGCGGGGTCGCACATTGTCCTGATGAAACATCACTCCTTTTCGATTCACTAAAGCGGGTCTTTTTTTCTTCAAAGCTTGTTTCAAGCGCTCTAATTGCTGACAGTAGACTTGAGCTTTGATTGTTGCATTAGGTGGTAACAATTCAAAGTGAATTTCTCCTTTGCAATTCCACCAAGTTGTTGAAGATGACGATGAACAGTTGTATGGTTTGAACTAAGCTTCATTGCCAATTCTTCAGCTGATAATGCAGGATTTTCTTCAAGTAATGCCGCATGGAGCTTATTATCAAACTCAACTGGACGTCCTGTTCGATCTTCATCTTCAAGGCTATAATCTCCACTTCTGAATTTTACAAACCATCTTCTGCAAGTTCTTTCATTCAAGCATTCTTTCCCATAAACTGAGTGTATGTTTCGAGTCGCTTCCGCTGCAGAGTTTCCTTTTTTGTACTCATAAAGCATTATGCGCCTTAAATGGTTTTGGATACTTCCATGTTAGAAAGGGTTTTAATCAAAAAAATTTTAATTCTGTTATTCTGTAAAATAATATTTAATTAGTTTAAATGTCCACAAATTCATAAAAATAATTTTTAATTCCATTAGACATTCTAAATTACTATTAAATTTCATTCAATTTTAAAAAAGATAAAATCGGACAGAACTTATGGGATGACCTGATACAATTAACGGTGATCTTGATCTTCTCTAGATCAGTGTTTGTCGGAAAATATAGCGAAGGTGGAAACCCCATTCGTGCTCCCAGCAGAGTGGACTCCATTGTGGGCACTGCAAAGGACCAGGTTTTGGTTAAAGCCAATCACAGATTAAACCTGATACCCAAACCACGTGGTGGTTTTAAGCAAGGCAATATATTAAACCTTTGAGCTATGCAGCTATTTGTCTCGAGAAAGAAGAAGTGATAAACCTACCACCCATCCAAATCGTAGTGTCAAACAGGGGCATACATTAAGCCTATCATCCAGACACGCGTTATTATTAGCTGAAGCTCCATATTAGGTCTAATAGACAAAAATATCTTCACTCTTTCATCCACGCTTGAACGTGTTATGTACCATTATTTTTTTAAAATTATATATATGATTTATGAATTCCTTAATTGATTTAATTGGGGAAATACAAAATTCCAATTTTCTTTTCCTGAAAGAATACGTGAATATTTCTTGCATTCCAAGATTGAAACTACACTGTTGTCTTGTCGTTGCCGCTGCATTGACTCGCGCTACAATTTCTATAATCTTTTTATTTTGAAATCGTGCGTTTTCATGTTTCAGTCATTTTGTTCACACTGCATACTGTCTCCAATAATTTGAAAGTACAGAAAAAGAGAGGTTCTACGCTTTCATGTAATTGCATCAGTGAATGTGTGGGTTTTGCATTTTGATAGTTGATCAACGTTCACAGTTTTTCATGCACATGCACATGCGTTTTACATATTACAATAAGATGAGCAGCACATTATAAGATATTCACCCATCTATGTTCTATTCTTAACAGTAACAGTTTTATACGTTTATGCATCTGTATTTCATACGATTCTATAAGATTAACATTTATCGTTTTACACATTTAAGAACGTTCTACTCATAATAAACATTCTTTAAGAGTTTTTTTGCAAAGTGACTACACTTTAACACATGTGTACATCTGTGCATTTTAAACTTTTCTGTAGAAACCAATGGTAATAATTCTTTGTCGGTACGCATCATTTTCAAAGTAATCAGCGACTCTCCTTCAAAATCTTAATGAAATGAAGCGCTGTGCAAGACGGTCTTAAATAAACAGAGGGATGGAATGGTCAAGGCTGGATTGACGTTGGTCATCGTCTTTCACGTTCATTGTTGATTTGTGTTCAATCGACAACAGCACATCTCTATAAAAGTAGTTTTCAAGTATGCCGAAGAATCAACCAAGTTGCTTGCGTGGTTCAAAGAATTCTTGATGGCATATGCCTTGGTTAACAAAGCAACGAGTTCAAATACCGCTGCGATTAATACTACTTGTTTTTTTTTTTATCCTTTCCGGATCGAGAAATGCAGTAGTTCCGTATTGGAGTGGATTTATTTTTCCTTCCTTCCTTCCTTCCTTCCTTCCTTCCTTCCCTTCTTCCTTCCTTCCTTCCTTCCTTCCTTCCCTTCTTCCTTCCTTTCTTTCTTTCTTTCTTTCTTTCTTTCTTTCTTTCTTTTTTTCTTAAAAAATCAGCAGTGATTAGAGCCGGCGAGGGATGGGCTCTGTCAGGTCTAAAATGCCAAAGATAGGTTGTATGCTACGACGCTCCTACTGCGGCTCGAGCCAGAAGTCCAGGGCTTTCGGACACGACACATACATCGTTTTCCTTCTTCCTCAGTGAAACAGCATCCACACACGCGTTCAAGTATGCATTTCCAGTTCTTACACCAACCAGTGGTTTAATAGTCTTATTAAAATGTCCACTTGGAATTAACGACTATTCGTATCCTAGCTAATGACCATGCAGAGCAATGGCCTCCAGGGAAATTTTCGGTTAAAAGAGAATTTATGTTTTCGAAATCATTATTTCTCATCTGTATGACAGTGAAAGTTTTTCTGTTGAGCATGCGAAGAACATGAATCTGCTAGGTGTTTGTTTTTATCGTTTTTCATAATTTTTTTTTTCATAGGCAAATGATAGCTTGACTGTAGTGTTGCTATTTGGTCAATATTCTTGTGGGTTTGTTGGGAAAATGTTAATGTTAAAAATGTCATTAACAACCTCAGATGTTCTAGTGTGGCTGATTAAATATCCACGGTGATAACAGTCATATTAGTTGAAAGAAATATCTTTTCTTTTGTTCTGTTGTTTTTCTTTCTTTCTAATACACCGAGAAAATCAGACGCTTACAAGCATAAGGGATTAAAGAGGATACATTTAAAAACATAACAAAATAAATACAAAACATATTGTCACTTGGTTTGAACTCGTTTCGACTCTGTTGCCTTCAGGGTTAAGAATTAAGAGATTCTTAAAGAAGACATTTATTCTTGAAGTATAGAATATTTTTTCTTCCGGCCTAATCATTGTCATCGTCATTCATCATCCTCATTTGCTCTGCTTTCTTTTCCTTCTTCTTCTTCTTCTTTGAAAATTGTCAGGCAAATGCAGTATAAAAAGGCAATACAAAACGCAGTAATATAAACACTCAAATGGGAAGCTCTGGCCGTGTGGCTAAGGCTACGACGGTATGACTTAGGTGTCGAAATTTGATCAATATTCTATTGGGTACGTTGGGAAAATATGAATGTTAAATGACGTCAATAATAACCATTGAAGCTCATCTGTCACTGATTTCACATACACTTGGATAAATATTCATATTAGCCGAGAGAAATGCGCCCTTGGTTTTTTCATTCCTTACTTTCACTTGTTTTCCCTTCCCTCCATTATAGTGTAAAGTTCCGTGGGAATTACACAAAAAAGACTCCGTCCACCGACAATAAGTTTCAATCATTTGTTTGGCATTTCATTTTGTACATACAAACATGCAGCCATACATATTCTTTTATTTGTTTCAGTCATTTGACTGCGGCCATGCTGGAGCGCCAACGTAATGGGTGTTAGTCAAATAAATCGACCCCAGAACTTATTCTTTGTAAGCTTTATTGTAAGTACTTATTCTAACCGTCTCTTTTACCGAACCACTAAGTTACGGAGACATAAACACACCAGCATCGGTTGTCAAACGATTGTGGTGGTACAAACACAAAAACACACACACATATATATATATATATATATATATATATATATATATATATATATACGATGGGCTTCTTCCAGTTTCCGTCTACCAAATCATTGGCAAAGTTTCTGTCTGCCAAATTACAAGGCTTTGGTTAACCCGAGGCTATAGTAGAGGCCTCTTGCCCAAGATGACACGCAGTGGGATTGAACCCGGAATCATGTAGCTAGGAAGCAAGCTTCTTACCACACAACCATGCCTGTGCATATATATATATATATATATATATATATATATATATATATATATATATATATATATATATATATATATATATATATATATATATATATATATATATATATGTGTGTGTGTGTGTGTGTGTGTGTGTGTGTGAAAGAGAGAGAGAGAGAGAGAGAGAGAGAGAGTTAGAGGTTGGGAAACCAACCAACTAAGGGATACTACCTATCCAATATATATACTGCTGGTAGTGTACCCAATTATTCATACCCAAATACTGGTTTTTCCGTAACAATCTCGCAATTGAGTGTCATATATGGGCGGTGGTAAAGAGTGGTTTACCCTTAATTTATACGGCAAATAAGAAAATGGAGAGGATACAAAACGACATACATCATCCGGTAGACATTCCAGTGTGCCTATTTTTCCAAAGCATTAGAAAGTATTAGAAGAAAACATACACATGCGGTAACTATGTGTTACACACACGTGTTGATATTACAGAAAAGAGCAAAAGATCAGCTCCTTATGGCCGTTTCTGCCAAGAGGCAACGATATCCTCCATGCCTGAGGAAAGAGGCTCCTAAAGAGCAACATAAGAAAGGTAAAAGAAGCGGGCAGAAAAAGAATAGGAGCAAGCATGGGGCTGTGAGAGAAGTACATCTTATTAGAATGAGTTAGGTATAGAAAGTGGAAATAAGCTACAAACTTCCCAGGATCCATGTTATTTCGTCCAATGGTAGATAGGTGAAGATAGTCGTTCTTATAAACATATATCTAACTATCGGGGGAAACTACTGTATATGGTTAAACGTGATATAGGAGC
This sequence comes from Octopus bimaculoides, assembly GCF_046866305.1. Classification (NCBI taxonomy): domain Eukaryota; kingdom Metazoa; phylum Mollusca; class Cephalopoda; order Octopoda; family Octopodidae; genus Octopus; species Octopus bimaculoides. The sequence continues at coordinate 4,482,638 of NC_142932.1, read as the reverse complement.
TGGATAGGGGGTTCATTGTTGTCGGAAGGCAGAGGAAGGAGGATTTCGTGAATAGGGACAAAATTATAGCGGACCGGGAGGGAAATGGTTGTTTGTTTTGCTAACTTATAATTATTCAGTATTAATACTTATGCTAGTAAAATATAGAATATTAGACAAAGTATTTGAGGAGTGGCACTGTGTTATAGTATTAAAATTAAGTTTAGTGTTTGTCTGTATCTAGGAGCATGCATTGTTTGAGTGTATATATACATGTATATGTATATGTATGTATGTATATATATGTGTGTGTATACGTGTATATATATATATATATATATATATATATATATATATATATATATATATATACATACATATATATACATTTATATATATGTATATGTATATATATATGTGTGTGTGTGTGTGTGTGTATGTGTGTGTGTGTGTGTGTATGTGTGTGTATACATATACATATATTTTTGTGGGAGTTTGTGTGTATGCACACAATTCCTAAAAGTAGCAGGCAAATTTCTCTCAAATCATACCGTAGCATATTTAACGAAAAGGAAGAATACATTCAATATAGTAGTCTTAGATATATTATCCCAGTAAATGACTTCAAAATCATTGATTTGTCTGCTAAATAAGGGCTGATATTGGAATAAAAAGTCAATAACGATCTCAATAATCACTCTAAGAAGAACAAAAATATTTATCTCTTCATAAAAAATCACTGTCGGCAATCTGTAAAAGATGACGGTTATGTTTGGAACATTTTGGCCTTCTAACATCATCAGGTGCTTTATTCATAGATATCTACATAGTACTTTAGTCCTTTAGTCTTTTACTTGCTACAGTCATTTGACCGCGGCCATGCTGGAGGACTGCCCTGAAGGGTCTTTAGTTGAAAAAATCGACCCAAGGACTTATTTTTTAAAGCCTAGTATTTATACTATCGTCTCTTTTGGCGAATCGTTAAAATACAGGGACGTAAACACATCAACACCGGTTATCAAGCGGTATTAAGGGAAAAACACAGACACAAAGACACACGCATAGATTCTCTCTCTCTCTCTCTCTCTCTCTCTCTCACATACACACACGCATATATACGACAGGCTTCCTTCAATTTCCGTCTACCAAATTTACTCACAAGGCTTTCGTCGGCTCAATACTACAGCAGAAGACACTTGCCCAACGTGCCAAGCAGTGGGACTGAACCCGGAACCATATGGCTGGGAAGCAAGCTTCTTATTTCTTTATTGCCCACAAGGGGCTAAACATAGAGGGGACAGACAAAGGGCAAGCTTCTTACCGCACGCCTACTTACGTTATTTAAATTCATTTCCACTAGATGCTATTGAAATTTGGCATTAACTCTACGTGCATTAGTGATATAAGGAATAAAAAGTCATGTTGACTTTAAAAATTTGTTATGACTGAAGAATATTACTTTATCCTTAAGATACTTGTCTTTAGCTCCTTGATTGTTTTTTATTCAGCAATCTATCAGCACCGTTCTCATCTTTATTATTATTTCTTTTACAAAGATGCACAAAATATAATAATAGTTAAAAAGCAGCCGTTTAGGGGAACATATCAAATAAAATAGTTGTTGTCCATCAAAAGAAAACTGATATCTTATTTATTTCATTTCATTTAAAAGAAAATTTGCTTAAGAATATTTCTATATTTGTCAGAAGCTTATCCGCCAACAGACGCATTATTTGAAAGTTTTGTTTCATTAAAATGAAATTACATTAGTTTTTGACAAGATGCTGGGGTGCCACAAGTAACCTTTTCGTTCTGTACCCTGATTTGATCATTAATTCCTTAATATTGATAACGTGGTTTGATGTAATTCCCTTATCTCGTTTCTTCATATATGTTCCGCTTCAGTTTTCATCCCTTTCAAGTTATTTCCTAAATGAAATCTTCTGCTGGATAATCTGCCGAATTTGTGTTCTGTACGTAACATCATCTCAAATCATTTATCGTCTACAGCATCCAACATGAAGTAATCCATATCCAAAAGATGTTTGATTTCCTCTCATAGGGTTAGTATACGAAGAAGTTGATTAAAGGTTTCAACGATAGAGAGAAAAGTAAGAGAGAACGAGAGAGAGAGAAAGAGAGAGACCGATGGAGAGAGGAGACAGACAGAGAGAGGAGAGAGAGAGGAGACAGACGGAGAGAGGAGAGAGATACAGAAGGAGAGAGAGACAGAAGGAGAGAGGAGAGAGAGATAGACAAACAGAGATAGAGACATAGATTGGGACTGAAGCCTCTTATGGAATATTTCTCTTCTAATGGGATGCTACACATTTAATCGATTTATATATATTGCACTGTTTTGAACATTAAGTCAGAGTGCAGAAAAATTACAGACAACTGTAGCAAGAGACAATACCACAGCATTAAAGGCGGCGATTAGAAAGGTTGTTAGAGGCTAAGACAAAAAACTTGCAATATTTGTTCCGTCCTTTTCTGTTCTGAGTTCAAACCCTGTTCAGTTAGATTCAGTCCTTTATCCTTCCTTGTTGGTAAAGTTAAGTGGCAGTTAACAGGTGCCATATTAATGAACGTGTACATAGAGCCAGAGTCTAACGATAAACTATATCCAAATACAATATTATTATTACTCTAATTCACAATGCTAGTGACACATGTATTCTTAATGGTACAATTTTAGGTTATTCAAACTTAATTTTCTCGAAGATAGACTGTTTAAGCTTATACCAGCGCTTTGCTTTCTTACCGAGTACTAAGTAAACATAACATAGTGCTTTTTTAATCGTTCTAAAATTCTGGCATTACTCTCTATGAATTAGAGAAGTTGCATTAAGGAGTTGTATATATAGATGAAAATATTAAAAAAAAATTATTTCTAAAGATTGCGTCAATAATTGTTTCTAATTTACGTACAAAGTCAATAATTTCGAGTCGATTGCTACTTTCGACTCCAGTACTAGACTGTTACTTTATTCATCGATCCTTACAGGATGAAAGCGAAAGCTAACATCGGTGAAACTGGAATTCAGAATATAAAAAGGCGAAAGAAATATCGCAAAGTATTTTGTCCAATGGTCTAACGATTCTGTCAACCTACTACTAAAGGATTGTTTTATAATCCGAAAAAATATAATAACAAAATATTTATCAGTGTAAAATAAAGTTTTTATTATATTAGTTTTCTCCATTGATATAAAATATGATGGGTGAAATGTGCTCCTCTCTAGGGTACAGAGTTCAAAATTAGGTAAGGAAAGGCAAAGTCACGTTCAGAGAGATTTGAACACGAAGACCTGTGAAATAAAACTAAAAATGAAGACGTTTTTAGTGCAACTCTCTTAACGATTCTACTACCATATGATGTTACAACAAGTACTCGACCTAGTTTCGGCGTTCGCCTACATTTTTAGGTGTTACATAATATCATATTATGTTTCCGAAATCACCTGTGAAAGGATAAATTCAATCGATAAATTGATTACACCTGACTGCATGGAAATGTCAATTTAAGTGCCTCATAGAACTTCGTTAATGAAAATTAATTATATGAGATGAGACAGACTGTAGACCTGAATAATGAACAATATAGAGATAATCAAATACAGACATAAAGAAATAAAGAAGAGATGCACACAGACAATTGTAAGTATATGTATGTATGTGTGTATGTATGTATATATGTATGTATGTGCGTGTGTATGTGTATATGCATGTGTATCTGTGTGTATGTGGGAGTGTGCGTATGTGTCTGAGTGTGTTTGATAACATTAAAAGAATATTGATTTGTATGAAATGTATTGTTGTTATCAGTTGCAAATATATATATTAATACACACACACACACGCACATACACATTATATATATGTTCATCTTTTTTATTTTGGGGGAAGAGGCCAGTCGATTAGATTAACCCCAGTAGGCAACTAGTACTTAATTTATCGACCCCGAAAGGATGTAAGGCAAAGTTGAGCTCGGCGTTTTATATGGAATATTGACATATAACTGTATAACCAACTAAAAATTAATTTGTACTAAGAATAGGAACAATGTGAACATGACACATATTTGTTTATAAATGTGAACTCTACAATATCAAGTTCACGAAAAGTGGATCGATTAATGTTTATTAGTAGAAACATGAATTTGCTTAGCACAAATATAGAATTAATTTTCCCGCATGCGAACTTGATGTGATAGTATTTGTTCACATATATATGAAATGACATGTTTAATGGCGTTCCTCTTTTGGGTATGAATTAGATTTCAGTCGGTGATATTTTTTATTTATACATATTCCAGTTTAGTAAATCAATATTTTTCCGCACTTGCAACATCTGCAAAGTTATTTATTTGATACTTTCTCTTTCTTTCTTCATATTTTGTTTATTAGTTATCGTTTCGGTCTAAGGTGGCGAGTTGGCAGAGTTAGCACGTCGGACAGAACGTTAGCGCGTCGGACAGAACGTTAGCACGTCGGACAGAACGTTAGCACGTCGGACTGAACGTTAGCACCTCGGACTGAACGTTAGCACGTCGGACAGAACGTTAGCACGTCGGACTGAACGTTAGCACGTCGGACAGAACGTTAGCACGTCGGACTGAACGTTAGCACCTCGGACTGAACGTTAGCACGTCGGACAGAACGTTAGCACGTCGGACAGAACGTTAGCACGTCGGACTGAACGTTAGCACGTCGAACAGAACGTTAGCACGTCGGACTGAACGTTAGCACGTCGGACAGAACGTTAGCACGTCGGACAGAACGTTAGCACGTCGGACAGAACGTTAGCACGTCGGACTGAACGTTAGCACGTCGGACTGAATGTTAGCACGTCGGACAGAACGTTAGCATGTCGGACAGAACGTTAGCACGTCGGACAGAACGTTAGCACGTCGGACTGAACGTTAGCACGTCGGACTGAATGTTAACACGTCGGACAGAACGTTAGCACGTCGGACAGAACGTTAGCACGTCGGACTGAACGTTAGCACGTCGGACTGAATACCCAGTGGTATTTCCTCCAACTCATTGCGTTCTGAGTTCAAATTCCGCCGAGGACGACTTTTCCTTTCAACCTTTCGGGATAGGTAAAATAAGTACCAGTGAGCACTGGGATCGATATAATCGACTAGTTCCCTCCACCTAAAAACACTGGCCTTGTGAAAACACTTGAAACATAATTATAGTTCTTTGCTCAAAAGAACTCTTGTATTCTCTGTTTACGTTACTAAACTATATTAATTTTTCTTGTCTTTTTAATTTTCATACTCATTCGTCTGTATCTTCTCACATCTAATAAGCTTCAAGCGTTGCTAGAGTAAATTATATTATCTTAGATGCCGAAATTGTAAGGATTTTCACCTGACAACTGAAGAACGTACTGGTCTCATGTAAGTTCCCTTGTAATACCCTATAAATCATTATATTTTTCCGTATCACATTTTTCAAAATGACTTTATGGTTCTTACTCTTACGAACATGCACACACACACACACACACACACACACACATACACACACACACACACACACATTATCATATACAGACACACATACGAGCACGTAATACTTATCACTTTACATTATCATAACTCCAATTGCGGCACCCACGGAAATTCCACAATGTAAGTCAGCATATTTTGATACCTACTTTCTAATAACAAGAAAATGAATAATGGTGGTGCCCCAGCATGGCTACAACCTTTGGTCAGAAACATGTAAAAGATAAAAGTGTAACATCTACATCTATTTGCTAACTAAAGTTATTTCATTTTAATTTAACTATCTATTTGTCTTTTAGTGTATGAATTTATAGATATTAATGACATTTGTTCATCATGTTAAACATTTTAATTGTGCCTGCGGTTTGAACACACAAATGCAGAATAATATATGATAACATACTTCTGCTGCTTCTCATTCTATTTTTTCACTGATTCCACTACTTCCATTCCTCACTTTGTCTCTTCTTCTCCATCTTCATATATTTATCATTCTCCATACGAGTAATTACCTCCCTTGTCATAACACACGAACAAAACAGCCAAACCGTTGGATCAACAAGAATAATATCGGCTTCAAATTTTTGCACAAGGCCAGCAAGTTCGGCGGGTGGGGTTAAATCGATTACATTGACGCACAGTACTCAACTGGTACTTATTTTATCGACCTGAAAAGATGAAAGGCAAAGACGACTTCGGCTGAATTGGAACTCAGAACATAGAGACCAATGAGATGCCGCTAGGCATTACTCACCACCCCGGCTGCTTAACGACTCTGCCAGCTCACCGCCTTAAAAACAAGAATGATATTATAAGAACTTAATGACCACAGTTATGATAACGGCCTCGCTGTTTGAATAAGTTTTGACATGTGAGACGCAAGTGAATTCTTTTCTCTCTCCCTCTCTCTTTATGTGTATAAAAATGCACAGATATTTTATTTAAGATAGTTTAGTGTCTTATTACACTGGAGTTTCCCCGAAGATTTGTCAGCTCTTTAGACGGGAATAAACTCTATAAGGGATATAAAATTTCCATTGATGACAAGACTGGAACACATGAGAGGTTAAATTTTCATATCGACTTTTGACTGGCATCAGTAAAGAAACAGTCAGTCAAAAGTCGACTTTTATATTTCGCCAATTGTAGTTTTAGTCTCCCCTTCATGACATAGTTACATACAGTGTGTCTTTATTCTTTATTCAATCAATTCCTTTGTAATGAACAAGCGATATGTCGGCAAAACACCCACTGGTTCAGATTACATAAATCAGTCCACTCTATTGAGCATTGAGTACTCCTTTCCCGTTTGTTATAGATGCATAGAAAATAAAGAGAGAGAGAGAGAGAGAGAGAGAGAGAGAGAGAGAGAGAGAGAGAGAGAGAGAGAGAGAGAGAGAGAGAGAGGTGGAATTAAGAGCGGATTAGCGATTAACTAGACGAAAAGAAATACTAGTGTCTCTTTATAATCCTGTTGCAAGATACTTATAACACATGATATAAAATTGTTAATCAAATTAACAGCTGGTTGTGTCACATGATTTCGAATTATCCTGACAGTAATAAAATATCACTGTTTGTTCGGTAGTTGATATATTCTCTATCTTTCTTTAATTTTTCTTACTGCCATTGGTATTATATCCTGAAGGTTGGCCACTACTGCAACGTAATAGGTGCGCTACAAGAAGTTTAATTTATCCGACCGCAGCAATCCTAGTTTAAAGAATATTTCCATTTATAAAGAAAAAAAAAGGTGTTTTTGCCGTGTGTAGCATTAAGTTAACATTAATTGAGAATTTAATTTTCCAGTCTTGAACATCCAGTATCTTTCTCAAGTATTTCCTACCCAGGACTCTATTACCCAGTCTCTCTCCCTTTTCAAGGCAATATAGTTTCAGTTGAGGGAAATTTGACTGCTATTTGTAGAGGTTCGAGTGACCCGTAGAGTCTCCCTCATTGTCTTGTGAGTCCTTGTTGTTGTAAAATCCTAGGCCAGTCTTGATGAATTTCATCTATAAACAATGGAATTCCAGTCGTGGCCATCCCTTCATGTGGTCAGATATAGTGTGTCTAAAACCATAGGTAACTGAATGGTATTTGATGGAAACTTTCACTGTCGAATCGAGAGATCTTGTCGAGGAGACCTCGTTAGCCGCGAAGGTGAACAAGATAGTAGAATGTCTAACTAAATACTCCACAGTATTCACTTTCATTCAACCACTTTTTAAGTTCAAATCCCGCCAAGTTCTACTTAACTTTCATCGTTATAGAGTCAACAAATTAAAGAAGTGTCAATTCTCTACTGACACTCATTCAGTCAACTACAGGGTGCGGCAGAAAGGTTGCCGCGATTTCAATGGTTAATAATTTGAAATCGGGGCAACCTTTCTGCCGCACCCTATATTATCCGCATAGAAATGTGTGGCTAGATCATAAATTCGAAAGAAATCCTTTATATCTCGATCTATAAGTTGACTAAGATGATTGTGCGCTCAACTAAACGGTTCAAAAATTTAATCTCTTCTGTTGTGGCTGCCTTGAAATTCAAATTGGTTTCAAGTTCTCTTCAGTTCACCTGGAGTCAATTCACCAAAAATATATATTTTGTGTAAAGCCTAAAATAAATTAGTTGTTGTTAGTATAGTTACTTAATGCTAGGTCAACTTTCATTAAGCATGAACTATGATCAAAAGTACTCCCGATGGGGAATTCTTTTTCCTACACTCTATATTTTAGAAAGGCAACATCATCCAAAGTTTTATTATTTCCTAAGATGTTAGCTGCGTGTTTTGAATGAGATTTCTCCACTAGTTGGAGATGGCCTCGCGGCCTTGCTTCGTTACCCTCGCGGCCTTGCTTCGTTACCCTCGCTGACTTGAGAAATGTCTTGTGTTATCATGTAGAAAGCGATGTGGATTTTAGTTTGTCTTACTTCACTTAAATGGCTGTTGACATTAGAAAGAGCATGGACGCTAGTATACACTATTTTTTCTTTCTATAAAATATGCGATATTTGAGCGGTGATCTCAAGGTTTCAACAGCTTGCCGACTATGTGTACAAAGAATGTGGACACTAACATGAATGAAAAGCCTTTCAATTTGCTTTATCTGACAAGAAAGAAAACTTGTAGTGCGAAGAAGTCAGCAAGGGATAGTATCTATCCAATATACTGCTGGTAGAATACCCAATTATTAATACACAAGTGTTTTTTCATTGCATGGCAATTAAACTACTGAATGTAATAAATGGGTGAGGGTAAAAAATTTTTTACCCTTAATTTATACAGCAATAAGAAAATGGAGGGGATCAAGAGGTGGTATTCATCAACATTTATACATTATATTATGTTTATTTATTTATAAAAAAAAACAATTATAAAAATATACATACATCCACAATATATTATGCTTTACATATATAAAAATACCAGTAATTATTAAAATATATAACGTAGAGCATAGAAAATAGGATATATGTATATATTTATATATATATATATATATATATATATATATATATATATATATATATATATATATATATATATATATATGCATATGTACTTATATACGTATTCATTGTGTATGAGTACATACATACGTATGTATTTATGCGTACATATATATATATATATATGAATACCCAGACACACGTCTATATACAAATGCATAGATACGTATGTACATGCATTCATAAATATATATGTGCGTGTGTGGATGCGTGTGAGTTGGTGGGTGGGTGCGTGTGTGTGTGGGGGGGCGTGCGTGCGCGTGTTTGTTTAGCCTGTATGAGAACTCTGATAATATAGTTGGAATTTTACCTTCGTTACTCCCACACTTTTAATCTGATATGTTATGTACTTCGTCATCACAAGCGTATCAAACACATCTTCCAGTAGTTTTTTATATTATGTTATTAGCAAAGGCTAGCACGCTGGAGGACATCATGATTATATAACCGCATATAAGGTAAAAAAAATTCAGTATGACCATATCTAAAAAAAAAAATATTCAGAAACTGTATCGGGTTAAACAAACTATAAGTGATGATGGTAATGATGATGTTCCTGATGATGTTGTTGCTACTGCTGCTGATGCTGATGATGATGATATTATTGTTGCTCCTGCTGCTATTGATGATGATGATGATGATGATGATGGTGGTGATATTGAGATATATAATAAAATAAATAAACAAAACGTGAACAAGATATTCGCTGTAGCTTTTAACTATTCTCCACCCACGGACGCCCAACTGATGCACTTTTATAGTGTCAATGACCAGATAGATATTTGATGAAGAATGTTTACTGATAATAGTACATAATATTATCACAACACAGTTTAAATATATATGTACATATGCATATGTATACACAAGCATACATACACATTTTTACATAAACGAAGATAGATACTCACATATGCAAATACATGCGTATACACATACATATATATATAAATATATATGCATATGTGTGTGCGAGACTATGTGCGGAAAGATAGATAGTTATATAGCTAGCTAACTAGATAGATAATAACGAACGAGTGGGGAGAGAAGAAGGTGTCTGGTTCTCTGCCTGTTTACACTGCGAAGAAGCAGTAGGTCGATAAAATAAATAAGCTGCTCCTGAATTAAGGTTGTAGCGATAAACCATTCTACAGACACAACAAATGCATGTACTCTTCCTGCAATTCTCGAAGGGAATCTGCGAGATCGAGTATGTGAATCTCTCGGGCCGGATTCTATATATCTTCGGTCCACCTAAATTCCACACATGTGTTACGGATCGGCCGGCGGTTATCACAAATTCCTTATGTACATACGAAAATGTATATAGGTAGGTATACGTATAAATATATATATATATGTATATATATATATATATATATATATATATATATATATATATATATATATATATATATATATATATATATATATATATATATATATATATATATATATATATTGTATGTCTGTACGTATGTAACTCGGATCTTTACCCTTTCTTTGAACAGCAAATCGAGAAATTAATTTTTTGTAACTAAACACTTTCAAACTTCGGACACTGGTAGAATATGTCATATAAAACCTCTTTTACTCTTAGTGTTGAAAAAATTTGTATCTTCAAAGTTATTTCGTGTTAAAGTTGTCGTATTTCGGTAATTTTAATCAATCAGTTCAGCTGAATAAAATTACTACCGTTGTTTGTCAACAACAACTTCCGGAGCTATATATTTCGTTTGTCACTGTCATTTATCACACACACACACACACACACACACACACACTCATATATATATATATATATATATATATATATATATATATATATATATATATATATATATATATATATATATATATATTAATGTAGGTTTCCCGAAGAAGTTCTATCCCCGAACTATCGCAATATAGTGGGGACACTAGGAATGTGACCTTAGAACCAAAGGGACGGCAGAGCCCGAAAAAGTTTGGGAACCACTGCTGTAAGATATATTACTACAGTACAGTTGTGGTTTATATTTTTTAATAAACATATTTTCATTATTTATCTATATTTGAACTGTAGTTCCGTTACAACAAAACAAAATGGGAGGACTAGGAATTTTGAGGATCTGTTTGTTATATATATATCTAAGTGTACGCTTAGAAGAATATATTTAATATTAGAATCTCGCATTTGTTGCCGGTAATATTCGTAACAACCTTTATAGCCGATAGCATAAATTAAATTTGTTGACGAACAGATGATACGATTTGCTTTTTACAGTGAAGATATACCTTGATTTAAATATATAGGAAGTGCTCTCTGTAAAGCTGATGCAAGTTCCGCAGTTGGAGGGAGCACACATTTTGACTGTTGCACCACGTGCTTGTGGCAGGTAATTTTCTACGGGTAATATCATTAAGTATATATATATATATATATATATATATATATATATATATATATATATATATATATATATATATATATATATATATATATATATATATATATATATATATATATCTGTGTGTGTGTATAGTGTTTGTGTGTGTGTGTACCTGTATGTTTGCATGTATGTATGTATGTGTACATATGTATTTATGTACTCATAAATGCACACACACATATACATCTTTATTTATAATCTTAAATTTAGGTATACACCTTGTAGTATGCCGTTTAAAGCTGGTTCACTGTCTTTGGCTACCTGATGCCATCAACAGTATGGATTTTAAATACCATTGAATTTACTTCAGGAATATGAACAAAAATCTACAGCTTCAAAAACATAAACAAACACTGAATGTCATTAAATCAAAATACAGCCTTTAAATAGTTTCAGCCACATCTGTAACTGTACGGTTTACAGTTAAATGTGGTTTTATGTGATTTTATGTGTTTTGTACATTCAAACTTTATGCCCTCTACTTTAATTGTCACGTATATGTAGTGCAAGTTAATTAATTTTAATCGTTTTCTCATCTATCCATATACACAATCACACACATAAAAACATGGTTTACATGTGTGTGTGTGCATACAAAGAAATATACTTAGCTATTTACGTTTGTGTGTACATGCATGCCTGTCTGTCTACCTATCTATCTATCTATCTATCTATCTATCTATCTATCTATCTATCTATCTATCTATCTATCTACCTATCTATCTATCTATACATATGTTAATATATAATGTGTGACTGTACTTAAAACCATTGGGAGTGTATGTGTATATGTATGTATGATTATATGTATGCATACTTATTTGGAGATATATGGTTTTTAATTGCATGAACACATGTGTCCGTGTTTGATTATAAATATATGTGTGTGTATGTTTGTATTTGCATGTGCAAGGAGAGGTGTGTAAGATTAAAATATATTGAAATTGTAGTAAAGATGCGTGACAATTAAGTGGTTAAAATATAAAATTATGAAAATATGTAGTTCATTTAAAAACTAAAAGTAATATTGAATTACAGATGTAACTAAAACTATCCGAAGGCTATATGTTAATGGATTTCAATGTTTGATTTTTCTTTTCTTTTGTTGTACATTTAAATATTTCTTTCTGTGAATATTTAAACTAATATACTTATCGCCATAGAATATCCGCGGAAGGCAATACGATGAAACCATCAAACCTCTTTTTGCAACTTCTGCAATATCCTGTCTTCGAACTGTTGCATCGAGTTCTAAAATATTTCACTCTGAAAATGCAGTTCACATGGCCGCTATTAAATATCATGTATCAATAAAAGAATTACTAAGTGGTCGCGGATATAGCTAGAAATAACAACCGATCCTACCTCAAATTGCTCCCAATGGTTTTAAATACACAGACACATTAGTTGTTGTAGCCTGCATTTGTTTGAATAGACATCGCTGGATAGGATACTAGCGGCTGAATTACCTTTTCATCATGGGTATTGCTAGATCAAATATGGCCGGTGGCTAAGCAACACCAAGGATGGCAACAACAATAGCAGAGTCTGCAGCAACCACGTAGCTCTTCCCTGCCCCTTCTTCTTTACCTCCTCCTCCTATCCTCCTCCTCCTCCTCCTCCTCCTCCTCTGACAGGTGAAAACAGAAGAGGAAATAATATTATTGATTCGACTGCATCCAGCCTTTCACCTATGTAATATTGGTTTCATATTTTGGCACAAGTCCAGCAATTTGGGAGGACGACACCAATAATCAGCTGGTACTTATTTCACCGAAACTGAGAGGATGAAAGGCAAAATCAATGCCAGCAGAAGCGCACAAAGAGATATTGAGAATATTTATGTCATTCACGCAAAGACGCGAAATGCTGCTACACATTTTGCCCGGCGTGCCATTGTCAGCTCGCCGCCAGCTCACTTTTCTTTTATGTAATATCGTTGGTTAAGCTCTTTGTCACTGTTGCTATCCTGTAAATAACAGAAAACTTATCTTCAGTAATTAAAATTTTATTCCACAAAGAGAAAGTAGAACCAAGAAATTGTGATGTTTTCAGTTAATTAACAACTCTGTGACGTCAAACCGTTAGAAAGAGAAGAAAACAGCACCTGATACGATTATTCATCGTGGTTCATTAAATCATTAACTCTTTCTTTCTTTCTTTCTGTCTTTCTTTCTTTCTTTCTTTCTTTCTTTCTTTCTCTCTCTCTTTCTTTCTTTCTTTCTTTCTTTCTTTCTTTCTCTCTTTCTTTCTCTCATTCTTTCTGTCTTTCTTTCCTTCTTTCTTTCTTTCTTTCTTTCTTTCTTTCTTTCTTTCTTTCTTTCTTTCTTTCTTTCTTTCTTTCTTTCTTTCTCTCTCTCTCTCTCTTTCTCTTTCTCTCTCTCTCTCTCTCTCTCTCTCTCTCTCTCTCTCTCTCTATCAATTATATACATATGGGGGTGTATGTGAATATTTTCTTAACTCTCTTTCTCATTCTCTATTCTTAACTCTGTTCTTATCTCTTTTCCTCCTTATCTCACTCCTCTCTCTTTCTCCCTATCAATTAATCAAGACGGATGTCTCATTCAAAGGGCTCACGGGAAGACCAGGCGTGTCAAACTCCTTTTAGTTCACGGGCTACATATCAACCCAGTTTGATCTCAAGCGAGCCGGACCAGTAAAATCATGGCATAAGAACCTATAAATAAGCAATTTCAAAATTTTCCCTTTGTTTTAATGTAAAAAAGTACATTCTGAAAATGTTCATGTTTAAAGAACAATGTTTTATTTTTGATTATTATTTTTTTCTTGCAAAACATTGAATAAGTGAATGTGAGAACTGCTAAAGAAAACTGAGTTATCACACTGCCTTGTAAATGTATACAATTTATAAATTATAAAAAAAATCATTTTGAAAAACATTTAAAAACACTTATTATTTTTTATCATTTATTTTCAATATGTTCTTGAAACTTGGTATCTTTTCTCGTTCACAAGTCTGTAGGGCACTGTCCAAGTATTTATGACTGACGAACTGTAGACAAGAACTTCTCTGCGGGCTAGCTAGAGAGCTGGCCTGCAGCGAAGTGGAGTTCCAGTTAAGCGGACGTCTACGAGGCAGAAGTGACTGGCGAGCCTTTATCGCAAACTGGGTTGTCCATTTCGGTGTCCCAGACAGCATCTCATCCGTTCGGGGTCCACAATTCACCTCAAAGCTGTGGAATGACGTGTGACCGTTTTGGAATCACAATGGAGTGCACAACAGCCTACCATCCACAGGCCAACGGGCTAGTGGAGAGATTTCACCGTCGCTTGAAGGAATCTCTGATAATCAGACTTAACAGGTCCAATTGAATTTATCAACTTCCATGGGTGATGCTGGGAATCCACACCCCCAAAGGAAAATCCCAACACTTCTTCCGCGGAAATGGTGTATGGCGCCCCTCTTACGGTATCAGGAGAATTCCTTCCGGACGCGAAGTCAGACCCGAATGTCAAAAGGTACCTCGCGCAACTGAAAGACAGTGTGGGCTAGTTGCGCCCTATTCCCATGCTAACAAATAATACACTTAGATCGTCAGTAACAAATGACCTCCGCATGGCTAACTTCGTGTTCGTTCGACGTGATACACGACAAAGACCTCTCCAGTCACCCTACAATGGCCTATACGAAGTCATATGTCCGGGAGACAAATCACTCCAACTCCTAATTGGCGAACGACAAGACATAGTTTCCATGATAGGTTGAAAACAGCCCATCTCGATATTGACAGCCCCGTCCATGTAGCTCAACCACCAAATAGGGGCCGCCCCAGGAAAATCACACCAACACTTGGCAAGGAACAGTCACCAATGAGCCGAGTAACCACACGTACGAGCAGGAGAGTTAAAACGCCTTCCCGGTCCCGATGACATCCAACAGTTCGTGAGGCACTGCCCAAGGATTTATGGCAGACGAACTGTAGACAGGAATTTCGCTGCGAGACAGCTAAGAAGCTGGTCTGCAGAGAAGTGGACTTCCGGTTAAGCAGGTGTCTACGAGACAGAAGTGACTGGCGGCTGTCGCCCTCATGATTAAATCTTTCATTAACACATTCTAGGTTTCCGTTAATTTATTTGTGTATAGCTTAACTAAAGCTATAAGTGCATCAAGATCAGGCGTCAAATCCTGACTATCAGCCAATTTCAGAATGTCGTTCAGACGTTTATATGTGAGCCTTGAGCGCAACTTTGTTTTATTGATGTTCATTACAGAGAAACCTTGTTCACAAAGGTAGGTAATCCCGAACATGCACAAAACTTTCGCAGCAACGGCTGTCAATTTGGGGTACTTTGGCAAGAGATACCGATAAAATGTGTCCAAGCCCACCGAGGTAAATTTTTTCTTCAAATCTGAATCACACTGCAAGTCGATCATTTTAAGTTGGATGTTGACGGGAAGATCAGAGGCGTCGACTGTAAATGGTGAGCGAAAAAAATTGTGAAATCTATCTCAAGTTCACAAAAAGTTACATCTGTTGTTATTTCTATTGGATGGATTGCCTCTTTTGACTATGGTCCAGTTCATAATGCCAGGATTTGCTTCACTGTCTGAGAATCTGTTGTGTTTGTCATGTGAAGTAACTTTTGCTTTTTAGCATTTGTATGAATATCTATAATATGCGCTTGGAAATTAAAGATATTTCCTTTTAATACTATACATGTCGATTAGATTCCACTCGTTGATTCTTACATCACACCTGCAACAGTCACAGCCACACCTACAGCATCACCCACCCTCTCAGCCCCACAGTTATTACATCTGCAACAACCAACGAACACTAAACACTTCCAACAGCAGCAACCAACTACACAAACACGAAACATAGTGTAGTGAGGAGGGCCAACAAAGAATTGATGGCCAAGTTGCACGAAGGAAGGACATTGAGAGAGAGGGTGTGATCAATAAAAGTATTTGATTAAGTATAAGAACACTAAGCTTAGGGACAGTTATAACAACAATACTCTATATAATAGTAATAGAAAACCTATATCTATGTCGGGTCGAATAACTTATCACTTAAGCAATGGAACACGTAAGTCCCATAAGACGAATATTTTATATTTTAAATCCTCCGCTTCGGACTTCTGATGGCCACGGTTAATGCTGCAATCTTTTACGGGACATTGGAACATAACCTCCCTTGAAATAAATATTGTAAATAATTCAGTAAGTACGCTGATAAATTCACATATTCAGCCACATCTGACATACCTCATAATATAGTTGCGAAATTATATGCAATAGTTGGAATTGCCTGCATGAGTCTAATTATCCTAGTTGTCCGTCTGGCTCTAGGTCCTCCCTTATTAATACATCTCGATCTAACACGAATATATATGTTGATTCCGTATCTCTTCATAATAATCGCTGTAGTAACAATAATTCTACGCTACCTAGTAAACCTGATGGTATGTTTAACTGTAACATTGATATATTGTCCTTTGAGTGACTAATGCCTCCGGACAATTATAGTAGGAAAATATTTCACTCAGACACCCGCTAAAGTGTATTGCTATATTGGGGCTATAGCATCAGAATTCAAATCGAGATGGAGTAATCATGCACGTTTTTTCAATAATAGATGTAAATTAAGTAATTCCTCAATGTCGAAGTTATTTCGGACCTTAAAGATAGAAATATTGATTACTCTATGTTGTGGCTAATTATACCAAAAACACTTCCATATAAAGGAAGCAAGCACTTATAATTTATGTGGCATGTGGGAGTGTTTGATATCCTAACGTGTAAGTCTAGTCTAATAAATAAACATTATTTACACCAAGTGTTTACGTCAATTTAATAGAATCTTTTTTGAATATTCCATTTAGCTAATTTATATATTATAGGAAATTATGAAATTCGATAAATATTTCTCTCGGTTGCATTTCAATTCTCACTGTTATGATCATTTTTTTCTACGTTCCCTTGCATCCTTTATTTAGGTGTCAGCCACTTTCTTGAATATTAAATAATCTGTTTATCTTAATGTTTCCTATTTCAGTAAAAACTTTGTAATATAAGTATTTATTGGTTCAGTATATCTTAATAATCTTATTAGTTTCTTATTCTATTTTTCATTTTACTATAATATACTATTATTATTATACACTTTGCCAGTGATTTCACTTGGTATTTCATGAATGTTAATCAGCCCCTTTTAATTATACATCTTATTTCTATCCTTCATAATTCTCTTACATTATTCTACGTTCTTTTCTCTCCCACATTCTCTTCGTTCTTCTTACCCTTGTTATCCTTATCTTTTTGTGTTTCTCTTGACACACACGCTCTTATTGAGACCTCTCTGTGAATGTCGATGTATTTATTGATACCCCAAATTTGAATACATACTCCCTTGCTTGGACAAATCACCATGTTGTCCATATATTGCCTATACTTTATCTCTCTTAAGCTCTTGACATTAGTGTCGCAATTGATTTTATCTAGTGCTATACATGTCGTGTTTACTAACGGCGTAATCTAGTTATTCACTCCCCACCTCTCTCACGGCATGTCAGTTTATTTCTTTGCTATGGCATTGTAAATAACTTCCTCTGATGGTGCATGAAACTGTGACTACCCATGTAATATCATATTTCATCGCTTGACAGTTTGATGAAATAACAGGTTAGGTTTCATTTAACATTAGCATTGATTAAATTGGGTTTAGCTTGTTGAATGATTTAGCTACGCCACTTGCTACTGAAACGATCATAACGGAATATCAATGTGTTACCAATATCTTCACCATTTTCCTCTTTCTCCGTTCTTCCATTCTCCGAACTTTCCATCTTTCCGACGAAGGGCTACGCCCGAAACGTCATACACACTCTCTCTTTCCTTTCCTGAGCGTCCAATAATACTATCCATATCACGTCCTCACTTTGTTGTTTTTTTGTTTTTTTGTTATTGTTTTTTTGAACTATATATATATATATATATATATATATATATATATATATATATATATATACACACATTTATGCAGTAAAATTTATGGATTGATGTATTTATGTAGTACTGTTTATGTATTGATATATTTGTGTAGTGCAATTTATATATTAATATATTAGTGTAGAACAATTTAAACTGTCGTCTATAAATGTAATTCGGACGAACTGAAATTTATCACGGCAAATTTTGCTTTTTTTTATTATATGCCTGCTTGTTCTGATCGGAGGTCAAATAAAAACACCAATAGGCGAGTAAATAACACCACCAATTGCTGCTCTTCCGTTCATTCAGTAAATGTAAGAACAGCTACAAAAATTCATTTCATTCAGAATGATTCATTCAGAATCTGTTTTCCAAAGCGCCCATTGATGTTTATGTTTATACTTATAAGTATTATAACACTCACT
>NC_142932.1:4448812-4453812 GCF_046866305.1 Octopus bimaculoides | reverse complement strand
GTATAGTTGAAATTTACAGAAAACCAAAAGGCGAAGACAGGTGTATCAACAACAAACAGATGTATTAGTTTGACGCTCGGGAAAGTGAAATAGTCTTTTACGTTTCGAGCCCACGCTCTTCAACAGAAAGGAATAAGAGACAAAAAAACAGAGATAGAATAAAAAAAAACTTGTAGATTTAGCGATCAAGCATGGCGACTGGTTGGGAAAAAAGGTAGATAGAAGGGGAGATAATAAAGTATTAGTGATCCCAAAATGAAAGTGCGCGTGCGTATGTGTGCATGTGAGAATGTGTATGTGTGTGGATAGGGCTAGTGACTTTGACGTGTGTGCGTGTGTATGTGTCTGTAATCTGTGGGTGTGTGGGTATGTGGATGATGGTGTATGGGTGTGAAGCTGATGGTGTGTGGTGTGGTGTAATGTGGTGTGGGAGGTATGTAGGAGTGGAGTGGAGTGTGTAGAGGTGGGATGTGGGTGGAGAGGATACCAATGAAGAGTGAAGGTGGGTAGGAATGAAGAGAGGAAGTAGGTAACAGATGAAGAGAGGAGGGGAGTCAGATAAAGAGAAGAGAGGAGTTGAGCCCATGTGGTTCAAAGGAGCGAAGAGAGAAGATTAATTCCTGTTCACAAGAAGGCGTGAGTCCGGATGAGCCCTGTGTAAAAACAATCCAAAGACAGACAAGTGTTGTAGTGAATGACCGGTAGCGCGGAAGTGGTAGACCGGTAGAGCGGAAGATGTCTCGGAATTGTTCCGCAAACCGGTCAGCCAAGCGGCGTCCCGTTTGACCAATGTACAGAGAAGGGCAGAAAGAATAGAAGATGCAGTAAATGACGTTGCTAGAAATGTAGGTAAAGGTGATGATAGTGGTGATGATGGGTGTCTGTGAGGATGGTGATGTTGGAGAGGTAGGGGCAAGTGCGGCAGCGTGGGCAGGAGCAGGGGAACGAGTCAGGTTAGGAGGTGGTGTTAAAGAAGAAACTGTGGATTAGGAGGTCACGCAGGTTGTGGGCTCGTTTGAAGGAGAGATGTGCGAGATGTAGGGGTCGGACTAGAATCGCCGGAAGGCTCGAAGAATGTTGCGCTGGAGGTGCAGGGCGGAGGGGTGGTAGATGAGCGGAAATGGGAGACGGTAAACGGCGGGGTGGGTACGGGGATAGAGAGGGCAGAGGCATGGTCCACGGAACGGGATCTGGCAAGGGCTGTGTCTACAGTGGTAAAGGGATATCTACGAAGGATGAAGCGGCGAGCCATGAGTTGAGACTTAGTCTCAAAGTCATGGTTTTCTCTGCAGAGCTTGTGGAGACGGAGGAATTGCGAGCAGAGGATGGAGAGCTTGATGTGGGTACGGTGGGTGGAAGAGAAGTTAAGGTATGAGCGTGAGTCGGTGTTTTTGATGGAGGTAGGGAGAGCAGAGTGGTGTATGTTGACTGAAATGTCGAGAAATGTGACGGAAGTGTTGGAAATACTGCAGGAGAATTTGAGGGCAGGTTGGAATAATTCGCGGGAGAGTGACGTCGCACCGATACAGTCATCAATATAACGACCGTATATTTCGTGAGTGGGACCAGTGAATCGTTAGAATATTTGGGCCTCAACGTATCCAACGAACAGGTTCACCTAGTTGGGGTCCATTCTCGTTCTCATGGCCACTCCTGAGATTTGTTGGTAAAAATCCCCCGCGAATTAGAAGCATTTGAGGGAGAGAACAAGTTCGGCCAGACGAAGAGCTGAGGAGATTCTATGTGCGTATGGACAGAGAAAAAGGAGAGAGAGAGATAGAGGGAGAGAGGGGGAGAGGGAGAGGGAGAGGGAGAGGGAGAAGGAGAGAAGTAGAGAGAAAGTATACACATGTAATGTATATACGTTACGCATATGCTTCAATTCCTGCCTGTATAATTCAGTAAATAACATGAAGTAAATACGATTTAAGTGAGATAAATTAGAAACAGTTCGAAAAACAGATATTAATATGTACATATCATACATGCATATATAATTAGATGTCTATAGCAACTGTCATATGCTGCTTTTCAGAACGTTGAAATAGCTAGAAATATTTTCCTTCATCCCAAATATGAAGAGTGTGGGCCTGTATTTCTCCGTCCCCTTCTTTCTTCGTCTTTCTGTCACACTCTTGCTAAGTTTTGTGTATGTACGTGTGGGTGTGTGTGCTTGTGAGCGTGCGGGTATTTCATCTACTCATATGTGGATAATGAAGGATTACACACACACACATCAATATATTTCACATCTAAGTACGTATTTTAATATATATATATATATATATATATATATATATATATATATATATATATATATATATATGTATGTATATGTATATATACTCAAGTGTGTTTATGTGTGTGTGTACAGCGAAAAGGCTATGAGGTTTTAGAAGAGTGAGTTTGTATTAGAAACAAATGGAGGTAATGCTTTGAGAATTTTATCATGAATAAAATTAACAAAGTATTTATATTTAAACAAAAATATGCTACAAGTTTCAATTGTTTAAGAGGATTTAATCATATAATATGAAAGGGAAAATAAATTGAATTAAATTAATATGCACGAAATAAGTTTTGAAATTTCCCATGTTGTCTTTACAAAATCCTCATGGTAGTTGCTGTTTAATTCCTGATGGATGTGTTACAATAGTAGAAGTAATAACAATTTCAGTTGTCTATTGTTCGTTACTGGTCATGTTGATATTAACCCATTAACTACCAAATTTTTATATTCATATTTTTTGGCTTTGACAGGTGTCTTAGGGGTTGAAATAATAGATAGTATTTAAATTTTCTTCATATGTGAATTATTTTTGGAAATTATGAGGATAAATTTTTCGAAAAGTCTAAATGGGGATCGCTGAAAAAAAGCATCTTTATCCTTCTCTATTCAATTTTAATAATAAACATTTGAGTTTTTTTTTAACTATAGTATCAAATGCTAATGTGTATGGAACATCAATGAATGACATAAATGGGAAATGCAAAAAAAAAAAAAAGTTTTCAAAACACTCAATATTTTTGTAGATCAAAACTTAGGATTTTTGACATAAAATGTCCTCTAGAATTAACAAGATCTAATAATGACAAACTTTAACTACTAAATATTGTTAAACATACTTCTGCAAATGCAATGTACATAAGCAATTATCTTTATATACAACGAACAACCGGCAGTCCGACTCTTCTTAGCAGATCCTCAAATGGGGATCATGGCAGATAATGGGTTAAGGAGTGGTTCGTATTGCGAAACGAGTCGTATGGTATTGGCAGTAGTAGTAGTAGCAACAATGATAGCAATCGTAGTAGTAGTAGCTGTTTCAGCCTCACGAGTGGAAGCAGTAGCAGCTTAAGCAGTAGTTGTAGTAGGGGTGGTGGAAATGGTAGAAGCTGTGACAAGAGTGGCCGTAGTAACCGCAGTGCTAATATTAATAGCAATATGAAAACCAATGTTTGCTTTAGTAATAAAAATTTCATCACTAGTATTAGGTTTATTTTTATCCTCATAGCATGTTTTGATAAATAAAATTATTATCTGTTATTATATATCTGTCGTCAAATATCTTACGCACCCTGTATATATATATGTGTGTGTGTGTGTGTGTGTGTGTGTGTGTGTGTGAGAGAGAGAGAGAGAGAGAGAGAGAGAGAGAGAGAGAGAGAGAGAGAGAGCAGGATAATTTTTGCCATGTGACAACTACAAGAGAAGTGGTGTGAACAACATCAACTTTTGTACATGACATTTATTGATCTTACTCGGGCCTTGGACTCAGATTCCAAAGAACTCTTGTGAGGCATCTTATCTATTTACGGATGCCCTTATAAATACATTCGGATCCTTCGGCTTCTCTATGACAACTTGCGTGCGAGGGTCCTAGTCAACAACAGTGAGATCAAAAGTGAATCAAAGCTGCGTTATAACACCCCAAATTTTCAGTTTCTTCATTGCCACCATCATTGAAATTATCAAGGGAAATCTTCCATTGGGAATTAAAATTATTTATCTAACCGATGACAAGCTTTTGAATATTGCCCGATAGCAAAATCTCGACATGCTCCGTTATCGAGTGATCCGAGGAAAATTTGCAGCAGACTCTCATTGTCTTCCATCAAGGTTACAGAAAACTGAGACTCACCATCAACTGTAAGAAGATACAAGTTGTCTTCCAACCATCACCAATCGAAACACACAGTGCGCAACCAGCCATTGGGATCGAAGGCTCAGTGTTAGAAAGTGTGAATTATTTTCTGTATCTGGGAAGTCATCTGACTTCCAATGCTGACATCGACGACGAAACCCAACATCATCTCAAAAGCGCCAGTACTGCCTTTGGACGTCTCCAAACGAGAGTGTTCTAAGATCAAGATATTCGAACTGATACAAAAATGATGTTATAGAAGGCAAGTGTATGCATATAAATGTAGTTTCCCTCCATCGATGCTAGTTTTGTATGCAGCAGCAATTATGCCATCTTGAAGAGAGTGGCATGGTCATAAATGCAGGGAAAAATTTGATTTGAGTCGAACAGCTTAGGTTCGATTTCTTGTGAGTGTTTTCCCGTACGTGCGCGCGCGTTTGTATACTACTACTACAACAACGATAATGGTGAGGACGGCGACCAACTTCCCGTCCACGTCAGCGACAACTAAAACGGCACTGACAACTACGATGACGACTATGACAACGATGACAACGATGACAGCGATGACGACAGAGAAAGTTTCTAAAGAAAGATTATTTATATTCGAGTAGATCTTACTTCTCGATTGGTATTATAGTTTATTCATCTTACGCGGAGGGAAAACGTAGACAACCTTGCAAGGTTTGAACTTAGATATTAGGCACGATAGTTCCCCACGTGTTATTTCTAAAACGAAAAGTGTGCGGAATGTTGAATAATTTTAATTAGCGCAAATAATGGATCGCATAACGTTTCAGGTTAGGGATCAGAACGTCATATTTTCAACACATCCCTGCATATTTGACTTTCTAC
>NC_142932.1:4416312-4441312 GCF_046866305.1 Octopus bimaculoides | reverse complement strand
TGTAATCAATCTTGCTTTTCATGACTAGTAATGATTATATAATTAGCTTCGTTTATGTGGACCAATCAAGACCTTGAGTTTCTATAAAGAAAGTAATACATCAGAAGAAAAAGAACGAGGATAAATAGAAATGATAGAATAAACGAGAAACGAATGCAACTATATTACCAAATACTTAATTCAAATAACTTCCAATTTGTTATTGATTAATGTTTGGATGAGGACGAAGATGCCTGCTCGTGCATTCACACCTTCATGCATGCACACAAACGCTCCACCACGTACACACATACACGTACCCAAGTATATACATATGTGTGTGTGTGTGTGCGTGCGTGTGCGTACGTGTGTGTGTGTGTGAGTGTGTGTCTGTGCCTGTGTTGTAGCGAAGGATTGTGTTCAGAAACGTGAAAGTGTAGAGTAGACAGGCTGTGAGTAGTGGAAAAATCTTACCTTTCGGTCGGTGACTTCTTCAGGGAAAATTAGAAAGGAAGAAAACGAATGAGAGACAACTCATCTACGGTCTGAAATTATCTAAACGGCTGATAGAATAAAATATACCTCGAGAGTGACAAGAACATTATTGAAGGAAATTGGTATAAAATATCTTTTGAAAGTGAAGCTGTTAATAGGCATATAGTTAATACTTTTCATTGACCGATTAATTGAAACCAGTGGGTTATTTTGTTTTCACTCGCATCTAATGTGCAAATATAATCATGTAAACACAACCAACACAATAGGAGTATAAATTATTATTGTTAGTGCATTTATATCTAGGTAACTGTCTATCTATCAATTTATATGTCTGTGTCTGTCCATGTGTATATGTGTGTGTGTGAGTTTGTGTGTGAGTAAGTTTATGTGTGTGTGTGCATGTGTGTGAGTATATGTGTGAATGTGCGTGTGTCATTGTGTGTGTGCATGTGTGTACGTGTGTATGCCACAGAACATCCTAAAAGTAGAAAACATTAATCAAGTATAATCATAGCATATTATCAATGAATACAATCATGCAATATCAATATATGTAACCAGTCGAAGGCGACGAACTGTTAGAACTGCTTAGCGGCATTTCATCCGTTTTTACTCTCTGAGTGCAAATTCCGTCGACGTTGAGTTCGTCTTTCATTCTTTCGGGGTCGACGGAAGGAGCATCAGTTTATCACTGACGTTGATGTAATCGACTTACCTCGTCAGGGCTCTTTAATGACAATATCAGTTTTCGTATCTCTGTGAGTGTATATTCCAATAAATTATGTTTATATTATCTAGTCCACCCTGCTGCTGCTGAAATATATACATCCCTTATTATAGTTTAATCCCAGCTCTGATGGAACAGATTTAGAGATAAAATGCATTCTAGCTATGACCATCCTGCCTTTTGTGAGTGCATCTAGGTTACATCATCCTATGCACTTTTTTTAAACATGTAAGATGGGTCTCTGCAGATTAAAAATAAATGCTAGAGATTTTTACGCGTGAATTTAAACTCTATATCTTAAAGTTAAGATCACAAGAAAAACTATAGAAAACTTATTACCATGTTTTATCAATCTTACTTCCATGTAACAAAATTATGAACAAAACATTTATCAAGATACTGTATCATTATTATGGATTTTCCGATGTCTTATATTATATTATATTATATATATATATATATATATATATATATATATATATATATATATATATATATATATATATATATATATATATATATATATATATATATATATATATATATATATATTAGGGACAAAATCCAAAATTACAGGTAAAAAACTCAATTAAAATCAATTTATAAAAAATTAAAATTAAATTGAGCCTTATAGATAAAGTATACTTTACTTTATATTATACTCATTTATTGTGCTTTTAATTATTAATTTTTCTATATGTGATAGTGGATTTTCATCGATGAGTTCTTGAAAATTGGTTATTTTCCCTAAAACTATATATATATATATATATATATATATATATATGAAATACAAAATGGGACAGGAACGCAAAACACGCGCACAGTTAGGTGATACAAAAATGGGGCAACAAAACATCCAGATAGACGATACAAAGAAAACAAGGACGGGTCATTCGAAGTTTTCTTTCCTCAGTCGAGTTCCAGATTATCTTCGCAATTTCGGCTGGTTATACTCAAGATTGCTCCGATCTGGCCATCCCCAAGGAAAAACTAAGCTAACAGCATTAGATATATTAAATATGCTGCGTAACCAGTTTTCTCCTGCGTCGTACTGTTTGACAACCATGGTTGTTAGGATTGATTTAAAGAGGTGCCTGCCATTCTCTAGCAGAGCTTTGAAAAGACTATTCCATTACGTACGTTTTAATGGAGATTGTTATTTTTTACATGTTCCAATGTGTAGTGGTGTGGGCAGCTGACTAGAATGAAGTTGTTTATTCTTTAAATATAATCCCTATATGCTACACTTAGCTTTAATATTTTGTTTTCATTAAAATCTAGTGGAAGTTTCAATAAAAAGGAATCTTGTTTTTCCTTACCCTTATAAAATATAGACCCTGTTGTAAATATTTTGATTGTTATTATCCATTTTGAGGTATTTTGCTAATTTTCTATGGAAGATTTTATTTTCTATTCAGTTTTTATATATTCTTTATTGCTATGTATGTTACTTATTTCTCTGTTTTTATGACTTAGTTTTTGCTTTTTCTGATTCTGTCTGGTAGTATATATCTGCAGTTAGTAATATGAATGTGAACATATTTAGTATTCCTACTTCTCCAAATATTCTCTATGCTTCTTTTTATATTTAGCAAAGCTCTTATTAATTTAGACAAATTCTTATTTGAAATAGTTTTCTTAAGAAATATGTAATCCTATTGCGAATCCTTATAGAGCCTCTCCTTTTACCTAAGTCTTATTCCTTTCTTTTATTTGTAGATAGAGATACTGTATCAAAATGTTTAGTGTAGTCTGTATTATATAAACTATTTTCTTACTTTGCGCATATTCTCTTCTTTTCAAGTCGTTCGCAGATTATTACATTCGGAATGTTGGTAATTTCTGGACTTCTACGACCTTCGGTTTCATCATACTTTAGGGGGAACCAGTCCTTTACATATTCCTTTCGGGTTAATTCGGTCATTCTGGAAACTTGGTTCTCAGCTGTCGATACTGGTAATGTTCAGTTAATTCCATTATCGAGACTGACTTGCTAAATTAATTTCAATACAAGACAGGCTATCATATTCAAAACTACAAACTCTATAAACAAGAGTTTTACATATTAAAAATGGTTTTATATATTTTACTTTGAAACGGAGGTCAATTCGAGACCATGCATGCCAGTCGAACTTCATATCCGTCAATTGTAAATAATGTAAATAATGTACATT
This sequence comes from Octopus bimaculoides, assembly GCF_046866305.1. NCBI lineage: Eukaryota > Metazoa > Mollusca > Cephalopoda > Octopoda > Octopodidae > Octopus > Octopus bimaculoides. Next base: position 4,437,931 of record NC_142932.1, on the reverse strand, counting down.
GTCTATGTTTTATAGTTTTTGCTGCGCGTTTTACAATACTATTTATGTTGGCTTAAGATTTCTGGAAATACTCGTTTCTCTAGATTCAGGTGCAAGCACTATTGCGAGACATTCCTCTAGTTGAGATCGACAATTCATAAATTAAGTTGCCTTAAATTGTTGTCAGTTTATCAATGCTGGCAGAGCTGTGTGGTTAAGAAGGTCGCTTTGTAACAAAAGTGTTCCGGATACGATTCCACTGCGTGGCACATTAAACAAAAGCTTCTAGCATGGTCTCGAGTTCCGGAACGATTTAAGAATGAAAATTACAGGTCAGAAACTGTACATTGGCCAACTCACAAACACACTCATTCATATCCCCATTGAGTAACCAATGCACGTGTCTCTAATGCATTGCGGTATTTCTTTATGCGCCATTGTTGATTTTTGCATTTCATATCTTAACAAAACGGTGAAGATAAGTAGCAGACAGATTAACGGTGCTGATGATTAAACCAAAAATTAAAATGTCTCAACAAGGCCACACTCCGACGATTAAAATCAATAAAAGAACAAAAGATGTTTAATCCGGAATTTCAAAACATTATGTATTTCAGGTAACTATCAATATGCTTTCCTCTCTCATATGTTGCGTTATTTCATCACCTGTGCTATATATATACACCTGGTATAAATCACACGGGTTTGTTCAGTTCTTCTGCTTCTGTCCAAACTTCTTTATCATTGCTGTAATATTCTGTAACTTAATGATTTTCTTCTTGTTAACTTACATTCGTTTTGTTGATTTTGTTTTCTGTTTACGGGAAATTTTATTTCCATTGAATTAATACTTTCCCAGACACCTGTATTCTATGGTATTTCCATTTTATCTCTAGCAAAAGAGTTCCTTTTGTTACTTTAATGTCATTCTCATTTCACTTTTTATGCATTTTGTATTATGTTGAGATTCTTAAGCTAACATTTAGTTTCTCCTTTTGTTTTGAATCTCAAATGTTGAGCTTCTTTTCGCTGCTAAGCCGGTTTCGGGTGTTTGCGTTCTTTTCTTCTTCAAATATTTCAAAGTTATCTTCGTCTTTCAAATTATTTTCTTATACAAGCCATATAAATTAGTCTACATATTCTGTATCCGATCAGTTACTCTTCCTATTACTTCTGAAGCACGTCTTGGTTTACATTCTATTTTTCATGTTGTATGATATGGTGTCTTGCCAGTTAGTGCTTCATAGTGAACTGTTGCTTAGAAACGATTATTATTATTATTATTATTATTATTGAGTGAGAGAGTAGTGCATGGCATCAAAGTGACACTGGGGCAAAATATACGAAGCCCAGTGTGTCCATCATGACTACCCGTCTGATAAGGATACACCAAGCACATGCATCACAACCATATGTGCGCGACATGGAGATCTCATATCAAGATAAGCAGCGCATAGCCTTGCAGGTGGGGCCCAGCTAGAATTTTCTTCAGGTCGCTCAAAATGTCCCTGAATAAGGTTTGTTTAAGGATGTTGAACAAAACACCCATATTTCCAAAGGTGAATGATCCAAGCCCCAAAGAATTTCTTTCAACACATGGATATGAAGCTCTCCCACTACTTCTGCTCGTGACCAGTGATGCACACATCGTCAACCACGAAGGGAAATGCTCAGTTGAGCAGGTCAAACAACTGACAAGCAAATCAGTGGGGGTATTGAGCAGAATATTTGCTGTACCCCTTCTTTTATACCAAGACAATTATTATGATTATTATTGAGTGAGAGAGCAGTCCATGCCATTCAAAGTGACACTGGGATATAACATCCGAAGCCCAGTATACCTAATAACTACCCGTCTGTTAAGGGTACACCAGGCACATGAATCACAGCCGTATGCGTGACATGGCGATCTCATATCAAGATAAATAGCTCATGACATTGAAGGTGGGGCCCAGTTAGAATTTTCATCAAGTCGAATAACCAATTCCGCTTGAATAAGGTTTGTTTAAGGATGTTCAACGAAACACTAATGTTCCCAGAGGTGAATTATCCAAACTCAAAGAAATCCTTCAATACATGACTGTGATGCTCGTGATCAGAGATGCACATATTGTCAGTCATCTAGAGACATACTCAACTGGTTAAGGGGAAACAACTGACAAGCAGATCTGTGGTATTGAGTAGAATATTTGCTGAGGCCCATCTTTTATACCAAGACAAAACACGTACATGATAACACTTCTATCTTATTATTATTATTATTATTATTATTATTATTATTATTATTATTATTATTATTATTATGAAAAACTCTCGGATAGTTCTTAATTACTGGTTGTTCTTTACTTGAAAGCAGGCAATAACAAATCACCAAAGGTTTCAAGTAGTGCCTTCTCATGTGACTCAACGAGACAATACTCTTCTTAGAATTTGAGCTTTGCCCAACAATGCTGTCTTCGGGACCACTTCGAGCCTGACAGCAGCTCCAGTATTCTTAATATGTTTTTCAAAGCTTGGAAACTGCTCCTAATGCTCCAATTACCACCGGTATCACCATTGCTTTCCTCATACCCCATAACTTTCTTATCTCGTCCCGCAGTGACTGGTATTTCTCCCAATATTTATGTTTCCTTACATTTCACCCTCAAATCGCCTGGTATTGCAATACTTATTATCTTTGCTTCTTTTCAATCTTTATGGATAATCACGATATCTGGCCGTCTCACCCATTATCATTACTACTACTACTACTACTACTACTACTACTACTACTGCTGCTGCTGCTGCTACTACTACTACTACTACTACTACTACTACTACTACTACTACTATCATTATCATCATCATTATATTATTATTATTATTTTATGTTTGACTTTTGTTTTGCATTTGTACAAGTTGGATCCAAGTCTCACCCAGAGACCTCAAGAGACAACAAGTTAGAAGTTCATGTAGGTGTTATGCCTAGGGTACCATATATTTGGATTTGTACAGTTTTGTTCTAGTGAATGTTTAAGAAACCATAAGAAAATTATGTGTTTGCTTTAAAATTTGAGATCACATAGACAGTATTTTACGTAGGATATGGGCAGTTCCCATGAGCACTATCTTTTGAACTTCAGCCATTTTGGGGTTTCCTGGTATCTGAGCTAGGTAGTAATCAGCCCGTTTCGCTGTTATTCCCATGGCACCTATGACAATAGGTATTGTTTTCGTCTTCAGATTCCACATTTTGCTAATTTCTATTTCAAGAGCTTTATATTTGCTCAGTTTTTGGTAGGTCTTGACAGATACGTTTATATCGATTGGGACAGTCATTATTATTATTATTATTATTATTATTATTATTATTATTATTATTATTATTATTATTATTATTATTATTGTTCAGTAGTTTTATTTTTATAACGTGCTTTCACTTCACTACCGAGCGCAGTTCTGTGTGCCTTGGGTATGTGCTGTGGTTTGCTGTGATGCTCTTATGGTTACTGTATTGAAAGTGTTTTGCGTAGGATGTGTGCAGTGCCCAGTAGTGCAATTTTCTGTATGTTATATATATTTGTAAGTCCTGGTGTTTTTGTTATGTATTTGTCTGAATGTTTTTTTTTATTATACCTAAGGCACCTACTATGATAGGAATTGTTTCTGTTTTTAGATTCCACATTCGAGTTACCTCTATTTCCAGGTCTTTGTATTTTGAAAGTTTTTCCATTTCTTTTAGGGAAACGTTGTCATTATTATTACTATTATTATTATTATTATTATTATTATTATTATTATTATTATTATTATTATTATTGTTGTTGTTGTTGTTGTTGTTGTTGTTGTTGTTATTATTGCTACCTTTTTAGGAATATGGATTTACTAGGAAGAGAGGATTCCCAGTCCCCCCATTCCTGCCCCATTTAGTCACCTCTTATGCCAAGCAGGGAATATGGCAACTGCATTCTACCGAGCCCCCCCCCCTCCAGCGACTGAGGCGGGGCTGTTATTTGACCCATAGATGAGACCCTTTCAGATACTACAACTCAAGGCCAGAGCAGACTGAGGAACAATAGTGGCTAAGAGGTGGTTTCACACTCCTCAACCCTGAAACCAGCGGCCCCAGGGTCCCACTACCGGATGTAGTTTATAGTCATACCCAGGACAGCATGATGAGGCGGGGGTAAACCAGCATATGCTGTCGGGCCCCGCTGCTGATATTGGGAGTTACGTTCTATGCCTTGACTCGAGCATAGAACTTGGCTCGCCCCTTTGCACTGGGGAATGAATGGAATGCCTGGTGTGTGTCTTGTTGTGGCTACCCCCTCCTAAAAAGATGGGGAATATATTATTAGTATTATTATTATTATTATTATTATTATTATTATTATTATTATTATTATTATTATTATTATTATTATTATCATTATTATTATTATTATTATTATTATTATTATTATTATTATTATTATTATTATTTTGTTGTTGTTGTTGTTTCTTTTCTTTTTAAGGTATCACGAAGGCATAATCGTTAAATATTACTTTTACCGCTATTACTTCCGATTTCTTACGTTCGAAGTTCAAATTCCGCTTAGTTGAACTTTGCTTTTCGGGGTCAGTAAAATAGGTACCATTATTATTATTATTTGGAAACATTATTATTATTGTTTGTGTTGGATCACTATTATCATCGCATGTGTTGGACGTGCGTCTAATCAGCTCCCGACGTTTTGTTAAATTTTATAAAAAAAACTTTTTTTATGGCTGAAAAAATTTATGTTGAATCTGTAAATAATGACCCATACTTCACAAGATGAAAAGTTGTGTCTGAAAAATTGTATTCTTTATGACACAATTTTCGTAATATTTATTTGATTTCGCCCGACTTTTTCGTCTCTTCGGAATTACAGAGACGTCAATGCCCAGCAACATCTTAACCGAGGAGTTTACGTGATTGTTGGTGTACGTGTGAATCTAGTTGTGCTTGTGACAGTGATGATGGTACCTTTAATAAAAATAATGGTGATCATGAGAATGATGTTAGAGGTAGTATAGCTGCTTTTGGAGGTAGTATTGGTGCATCGTCGCTTAAAGTCATCGCCCACCACGACATTTTGTATCACCAAGTTCCTCGTCTTCACCTTCACCACACGACATGTCTGTATGGTGGGAATCGAGAATTTCGTATGTCGACGTTTGTGGTAGTGTTCTGTTGTTGATATAGTTGTTGTTTGTAATGTGGTGGTCCTTGATGGCGGTGTATATTCTGGCGCTTTTGTTGCTGTACATAATGATTATAGACCTGTATCTGGCGCTGCATCAGTGTTGCTGCTGTTGCATTTATTGTTGCCACATGCTGCTGTTGGCGCTAGTTTTGCTTTTGCTGTTGGCTTTGTTACTGTTGCGGTGATGGTGTCAGCAGAATCGGTGGTCTTGTGTCTCTCTTTATAGTGGAAGTTGAGATGGTTTGTGAGCAGTGAGATGGTTTGTGTCACCTCAGAAGTGACACCTCGGCCTTTTGTCCTCAAAGGTCAGGTATATTGTGTTATCTGGATTCCATAATTTGATAATCCGTTTCCATTACTAGCACGTAGCCACCCAATTTTATTTCTGAAGCTTTTGAACATGCAAAATACTTGTTTTAACTTTTTGTTGAAGATGGCAGCTGTCACCATCTAGCTGATGTTTATTATTAGAAGCACATCGACTATCTATACTATTACTAAATTACGTGAGGACTAGTTCATCAGTTTACGAATATTGTGGAGAGCTTTCTGGCCTCAATCGCTGTGAAGAATCTCACCTCTACTGTGCTGCATTTTTTCCTTGTGGTGATGCACGCTTTGCTGTCTGTAATTCGTCTAATGTACTTTGCCAGTTGCTGTTGAGTTGCCTTCGCTATTTTCCTACTTTTTGTTACTAAGCGTTTCTAAACTGCAGTTTTGAGGTTGGTTTCTTGGATGGATTCTCGTATGTTTAGAACAATATTCCATCTAGCAGAAAGTATATTTTTGGCATTTTGAAATTCTTCCGGTGTAAAAAGTAATTTCTTCTTATATCTGGCAGACGGCTTCGGAGATTCCACCAAAGCTAGATTTACAAGTTGCGTTGTTTTTATTTCTTCAGTTGGTGTAAATGGTGGAGATAGTGGCAGTTGTGAAATGTGCAGGAGTTTTGAAAGTACATTCTATTTATTTTCTTCTTCTTTCTTAGATTTCATTTTTGTTGTTTTTATTTTCCATGTTGCTATTTTTTTGTTTTGTTTTCCTTGTTGTAGCTGTTGTTGTTTCAGTCGTTAAAATATTGTGGTGGTCTTGACAGTAGTGCTTTCTTCTCTTTTTAAAAGCAGGGAAGCAGCATCAAAACAGCTCTTCCAATCTCTGATCTGACTCCGAAAAATACGCCACCATGCTTTCATGTTATTTGTTTTTAATGGGTATTACAAAATACTACTCAAATTTAGCCCCGGAGTAAAAATTTCACAAAACTAACTTGCCTCATATGAGAAAATCGTAGAACGAAAACCAAAATAACTTTTTTCAAACAAGCAAATTCAAAAGCATTTTATGAGCTCCAAAACATCGTCTTTGATTTGTATGCACAATAGCAACAATAACCACAATAATAATAATAATGGTTTCAAATTTTGGCACAAGGCCAGCAATTTAGGGCAGAAGATAATTCGATTACATCAACCGCAGTAATCAACTGGTATTTATTTTGTCGAACTCGAAAGATGAAAGGCGAAGTCGACCAAGGTGGTGTTTGGACTGAAAACGTAAAGAGAGACGAAATGCTGCTAAGCATTTTGCCTGGTGTGCTACCGACTCTGCCAGCTCACGGCCTCGGCAATATTAATAATAATCATAATAATTAGAAGAAGTAGAAGAAGAAGGAGGAGGAGGAGGAGGAGGAGGAGGAGGAGGAAGAAGAAGAAGAAGAAGAAGAAGAAGAAGAAGAAGGGGAGGGGGAACTTTAAATACAAAGAATAACACATTTCATCGGTGTTATTGTTGAAGCTCAATAACAGCGACAATGATAACACCAACAACTAAAATGATCGATTCAATAATATGCAATCAAAACGTGATAAATGTAAATATTTTTTGGAGAACAACAATGACAATTCTCCAAATATCAATAATAAAGTAAAATGCAGTGAAAGATAAATTAAAGAATATAACCGGTTTAAAAACTGAAAAATCTCTGTAACGCAGCTTTGTTTCATGAAGTCGCTTAATTCCTGAACCGAACCGAAATAGAATCCATGTTTTTGCAAGACTCACTCATACGTCATGTAATACGTTAATTCTTTTATTTCTTATTATTCATGGAGATAGATTTAGCTTTGTTTCACGTGTTTTTTATTCTTTTTATTTACGATCTTGTTTGCACTCTCTCTTTTACTTCTTGTGTTTCAAATCTTCGAATTCTCTTATTTAAAACAGATTGGTGGGTATCTACATATACATGCAAGCACTTAAATAAGCTGCGCGCGCACACACTCACGTATAACGTACACATATATACATATATACACACATAGATACATACATAGTCAGACATATATATATATATATATATGTATATAAATCTATATATATTTATATATATATATGTATATACATATGTATACATATATGTATATATATTGTACATATATATATATGTGTATATATATGTATATATATATATATATATATATATATATATATATATAATACAAAGAATATATATACATGTATACACACATATATGTACATACTTACATCTACATGTGTATATATATGCATATCAGGGTACAGGACGTTAAAACAATGAACTACAGACAACATAGGAAAACGGAAAGCCACTTGGAATATTCCTTCATCAGCTGCCTCTATTCTAACCTGACAATCGTGGTCTGATCAATAAGTATCTGGTCTGTTGCCATACTAATGAAGCTAAAGCATAAATGTATATTTATGGCTAAATATATGTAAGCATACATGACCTTCTGTTGATATATTTACATGCTTATCAAAAATCCTTTCCTACACGTGGCGATTTTCGACACGTTTGTAATAATAACAGTGATGATATTTAATTTGGTTGGACGATTTAGCGTCACCTCTCAGCATATAGGCAAGAATATTTTTGTATGTCCTTAATTATAATTGTATTTATGATTTCCCATTAACAGGTATATATATTTATATGCTGGCTTTGCTAAAATTTTTATCAATATTATCCTTTTATATTATAATTAAATTAATTCCCATTCACTTCGGGACTGTCTAGTCACTTATGGGCCGGGCTATTTTTGACCGGCAACACACGTGTTGAGGCTCGCTATGGAATTCGATATGGATATATTTGGAATACTTATATTTAATTATGACATTGCGTCTGCTTTCCTGTGGGTATGAATACGTATTTCAATTATTTCGTCAGTATTCGCTATCGACGAACAAGAGCCATTAGGTTAATCCAGAATTCGGTCGATCCAGAGATAAGTCTATTTTTATGAATTTCCGTTTGCTTGCTCCTTCGATTTTCGACGCCTGTGTAATAATAATAGTGATGTTATTTAATGTGGTTGGACGATTTACCGTCTCCTTTTCAGTAGATAGGCAAGAATTTTTTCTGTGCCCTTAATTATAAATATATAAATATAAATATAAATATAAATAAATAAATAAATAAATGAATATATATATATATATATATATATATATATATATATATATATATATATATATATATATATATATATATAGGCGTAGGAGTGGCTGTGTAGTAAGTAGCTTGTTTGCCAACCACACGGTTCCGAGTTCAGTCCCACTGTGTGGCACTTGGGCAAGTGTCTTCTACTATAGCCTCGGGCCAACCAAAGCCTGAAAGGAGCCCGTCGTATATATATGTATATATATATATATATATATATATATATATATATATATATATATATATATATATATATATATATATATATATATATATATATATATATATATATATATATATATATATATATATATATATGTTTATATATATATATATATATATATATATATGACAGTGGATTTTCATCGATGAGTTCATGAACCTTGGTTCTTTTCCCTAAAACTATATATATATATATATATATATATATATATATATATGTGTGTGTATGTATATATATATATAATATGATATACGGTCAGTAGCAATAAGATAGCATATGCATTCACTTTGGGAGTCACTTCTAGGAAAGCACTTGTTCAATTCTCTTCTTATGAAACTGTTGTTCCAAATAAGCTGGAAGTCCACATATTATATTTTCGCTGCGCATAAAAATGAAAGATTGGAGATTGTGATATTATTTTAATTTCATATTTGACAATTGTTTCCATTTTTCCATGACGACTAATCGTCTGTCATGTTTATAAACATATTCGTTATTAACGTTCTATTGATATGTACTATGTAATGTATCTACGCCTGAATCCATAGGATTTTTCAGCACGCGGAAACCATCGGTTATTTCACTTAATTACCGGATACTCAGCGACGGTTATAATGAACTGTATTATGATTTATTATTTCATTAAGAAAATGCTCAGAAGAAAAAGAATAATTACGAATAATGTTGGTTTCAAATTTTGGCACACTGCCAGCAATCTCGAGGGAAGGCCTAAGTTGATTACATCAACCCCCAGTGCTCAAATGGTACTTATTTTATCGATCTCGAATGATGAAAGGCAAAGTCGACATCGGCGGATTTGAACTCAGAACGAAAAACGGACGGAATACCGCCAAGCCTTTAGTCCGGCTTGCTAACGATTATGTCAGTTTGCTGCCTTTACATATATAAATATACATATATATGTTTTTGTGTTCACTGAGGATAAAAAGGAGAAAGACTAGACAGTAGGGACAGGCGTTAACGAAATGGAAAGGGGGAAAAAATATGTGAGTTCGGGGAGAACAGAAGTAAGTGAAAAATAAAAGAAAACTTGGAGAAAATTAAATGCAATAAAAGAGATGTACAGAAAATTGTTCTATCAGAGAAGAAAATCAGTTAGGTGCGGCATTTAGTAAAGTAGGACAAATGTGATAGAGGTATGTGCATGTAACGGTGAGCAAAGCGGTTTTTTTTTTCACGGAAGAAAGAAAAAGAAAAAAAGGGAAAATTAAGAAGTTAACAAAAGAGTCAGGAAAGAGAGAAAAGATACGAGATGTGGGAGAACGATAAACCTGAAAAAATAAGAGAAAGATTGGAGAAAAATCAATTACAATACAACACTGATAAAAGAATTAAAAATGCTGTGGGAGACTAAAAGTTATTTAAAAAGTCACTGAACATTATATATATATCGATATATATATATATATATATATATATATATATATATATATATATATATATATATATATATATATATATACATATACATATATATATATATATATATATATACACGCATACATACATACATATGGGTGTGGCTGGGTGTGTATGCTACACATGCACGCACATGTTTACACTCATGTATATAAACATACATGCATATATGTATATGTATGTATGTATGTATGTATGTATGTATATATATATATATATATATATATATATATATAAACAGACATACACGTATATATTAATGTCAAATGTTGAATGCTTGTATCTTCGAACGGCTACAAATGACTCACTACATAATTTGGCGTACATTTTTATCACAAACTGAAAATTCTCTTATCTTTTTTCTCAATCTCTGAATTTCACATTTCTGACTAAGTTACCCAAACGTTCTAAATTGCTTATGAACGCAAGACGAAATCAACTTTGAGAGACGATTAAAGAGAGAAAGATTGGAAAATATTATTTCATAGAAGTATAAAGCGTACAAGACACACTGGAATGGTTTGTAAGATCTGGAATAGTAGTAATTTGTATTTGATGTCTTAGTTCCAGTTATTAGATTTTAAAGTTTGCAAATAAATGTGAACAATTCGTATGCCAGATTCGAAGATGGCGAACTGATGGCGAATGTAACGGGATTTAAATGAATTCGAAGTTAACTCGATTTATAACTCAGAAACTGTGTTCATTTTTCTTTTCTACTCTAGACTAGAAAATAGGCCCTTTAGATTTATATTTACGGTTAAATGAAGATTGGTTTGGTTGAATAGAGTTTCAAGTTTCCTAATATTGGGTATTGGATTGAAAGAGAATCATATTAAGAAAGAATTGTGCAAATACAAGCAAAAGAGGCATTCGAAGACTTTTCGTTTGTAGCGTTCATAGTGCTCGTGGTTGGATTAATTTGTTTCTCCTTTTCATCTGTTTCTGTGAGGTTGAGAAGTTCTTTTTATACATTCTCTCGAAGAATCCCTGAACAGAGACCTCAAACATATTCTTCTGTATGGAATGTTAATACTGTATTATTCAAAGAACAAAGACACACTCATTTTTTTTTCACACTTCCTAAAGAAGCTTTCTTGATGATTTCATGTCCATAATGTTTGAAAAATTATATCCGAAAGTCGAGCCTTTTTTTTCATGACTAAAAAAGGCTTCCGCCCTGGACAGTTGCCAATATTATACAAAGCTCAATTATTTGATTAACAATAGAATACTGTTTCTACATCCGAAACGATGCGGCTAGCCATTCAAATTATTGGAAAAGACTTACCAATACGCTTAAAATTTTGTTGAAAAATGCACCAGTTTCTCACTCCGTTTAATGCAGATTTCATCCAGGTCCTTGTGCGATTTGATCTTAGAAAATAATTTGTCATGTGCACAAGGCTGAAATGCAGTAGACTGAATCACCTGTGTACACATTTAGTATTTATTTACTCTGAAGGAACAAAAGACGCGCTCAGAACTTTGGACTCAGAAAACAAGACGAAACTAATTTCTAAAATGCATTTTTTCCAATGCACTAATGTCCCAGCAAATTCCGATACCTTTGAAATAAGCAGATTTAGTTAATTAAATATACCTGTATTAAATATTTAGACTAGCATCCACCATTGTATAAATAGCGTGAAGAATGTATCTGAAGAAACACACTTTGACTAACTGAAGGTGATAAACGTCCGCCCTCTTAGATCCTTCTTCAAATACATCACTATTTTTGTTTTGCTGGTGTAGCTAAATATCATTTCACGTCATAGCTTTTCTGATTGACTATCGTCAATTTTATTCAGCTTCTTCGTGTCCAGTTATCTTTCGTTCAACGATCTTTCTTCATATTTTCACGTTTTATATTTAGATTGTCATGTTAACACATTCTTGTAACTTATATCTGTTTTACTATTGTATTGCATTTTCGTTATGTTTCAAATCTTTTACTATGTCAGCGAAATATCTTCCAGAAATTCTATTATTCTCGTGAAGTGTTTGTAAGGCTTTTAGATTTATAATCCTTGTCACGATTGCCTCTTTTGTGACACACCCGTAAGTTTATTGTCAACCAACTCCTTCGTCAGTTTGCTACTTCCAATTGGAGTGGCTTTACTTATTTAACTTATTTTCTTCATAAATAAATGAATGTAAGATAAATTAACCTGCTTTCTTAAAAGTCCTTGACTCCATAACCATCTCTTTCTTGATTAAAAATTATGATTCATTAGTATCAAGCAAGTGTTTGTCCCAGCAGCATCAACCCGATCAAGCAAACCTGTGATGAAAAGCATTACACTAATAATTACCCAGTCTTTTTCTTTACGGTGGGATAGGAATATATTCTTTTACATTATTTACATTTGACGGATGTTTGTCCTCATCTTGTTTGTTGTTAACACAACGTTTCGGCTGCCGTGAATCGAACTCGGAACCTGGGGTTTAGTAGCCCGCGCTCTTAACCACTACGCCATATGCCCGTGGGCAATTATGGGGTGAATTTTAAGGCTTATAAATTTATTATTTTTCTATCCTTCCTCCATACCGGTTCCCATATGCTATTCATATCTGCACTCGGTCTGCTTAGGAGGTTGTTGTGTCCTAGCATATGTGCTGCTTCTTTTAGTTTTCGTATTTTCCTGTGTTGTTCCCTGTCTATTATTTTAACTTCATCCCACAGGGGGAGGTGGTTTCCATTTTTCCATACATGATCAGCTATACCCGTTTTATCAATATCTCCTCGTGTCACAGCTTTGCGATGTTCTTCTACCCTTATTTTGAGGGGGCGAACATGTTTCGCCTTTGTATAACCTACCACAGCTGCATGGGATGGAGTACACGCAGTTTTTGGTCATATTCTCTTCTGTTGGTGGTTTTACCCGAAGGAGATATTTGCGAAGTGTTGTATTGCTCTTGAATACTGCCCTGATGTCATATGGGCCGCATATCTTTTGTATCTTTTCGGAGAGGACTTTCACATAGGGTAGACAGACTGTAGACAGTTTATTGGTTTCATCCTCTCTTTTCTTCATAATTGGAGTAGATAGTATGTTCTTGGGGTAGTTGTTTCTTAATAGATTGTTACTGAGCTTGATCATTTCCTCGTGGTGGGTATCACGATCGCTACTTATATTCTTTGCTCGGTGTTTTAGGCACTAAGCAATTCCTCTCTTTACACTGTATGGATGGTGGGAGTTGAAGTTGAGGTATCGTCCAGTGAAGGTTGGCTTGCGACATACGGATGTCCTGAATCCATACTCGGTGCGTGTTATTAATACGTCCAGGAATGCCAGCTGATTGTTCTGTTCCTTTTCCATGGTGAACTGTATGGATGGATTTATTGAGTTCACATGATCTAACAGCACTTGGACATCTTGCTGGTGGGGCCAGAGAATAAAGGTGTCATCAAGGTATCGCAGCCATAGGGTTGGTTTTAGTGGTGTTGATCCTAAAGCCAAATTCTCGAAGTATTCCATGTATATATTGGCTATTATCGGTGATAATGGCGAACCCATAGCTAAACCATCTTCGTGTCGATATATATCAGTGTCCATACTGAAGTAGGTAGTTTCTACACAGAAAGTCAACATTTCCATCAGATTTCTTATTTGGTATACTAGTGCGTTCTTTTAGATGGGTGTCTGTCACTAGTTTTTCTTGAATCACCGATAGTGTGTCACCAGTTGGGACTTTGGTGAATAGACTTATCACATCTAGACTCACCATCTGGTTGGATTCAATGGGGGTATCCTTGATCAATTCTGTGAAGTGGATGGAATTCTTCACGTATGATGTTGACTTTCCTGCTAATGGACTGATTATATCCACCAAGAAGCGGCTCAGTGGTTGACATGCTGAACTTCTACAGCTCACTATAGGTCTTAGTGGAATACCTACCTTGTGAATCTTAGGGAGACCGTACATGTGTGGTAGTTTACTGTAGTGTTGAGTCAGCTGTCTGTACTTCATTGGTGTGAAGTGATCCTTGTTCTTGATCAAGATCTGTGACAACTTCCTCTCTGTTTTCAGAGTTGGGTCTTTCTTTACTCTACTGTAGCTACCATCACTTATAAGACTTGCCAAGTAGCGGAAAGGGCAGGACATCGTTATGAATGAGAACCCAGGTTCGAAATTTACTGAATAGCATATGGGAACCGGTATTGACGAAGGATAGAAAAATAATAGATTTATAAGCCTTAAAATTCACCCCATAATTGCCCACGGGCATATGGCGTAGTGGTTAAGAGCGCGGGCTACTAACCCCAAGGTTCCGAGTTCGATTCACGGCAGCGACCTGATTAATAATAGTAATAATAATAATATAATAATAGTAACATCGTTAGGAATGAGAACCCAGGTTCGAAATTTCCCCAAGACGCCTGACGAAGGCTGGAGGGTATATCAGCCGAAACGTTGTGTTAACAACAAACAAGATGAGGACAAATATCCGTCAAATGTAAATAATGTAAATAATTCCTCATCTCTTAAATATAGAACTGTATTATCTAATCGGTACGGAGTCGACCTTAGACTTCATTGGAGACATATAGAGCAACTCCATCAAAAACTAGCTCGTCTTTCAAACCATCTAACTTTCCTTTGTAGATGTAGAGACTCAAAGCTAATACCACCTGGCTTGAATATAATGACACCATATAAAGGGCAGGGCATGCCCTCGTCCGTGAGAGGATCCATTACAACCGTTGGAAAAAATATCAACTAAATAACGAAATCAAAGAGAGGCTGTCTTCTTTACTTAGAAAAATAACTAGAGATGACGACAGAAAGAGAATCCAACAAGATCGAGGAAAATCGTACATGACAGAATTTGAAACGGTGAAGACACGCCAGATTAAGTTTATGAAACTCAAAAGACAGAGAATGAAGACTGAAGTCCATCACCCACCTGTGAAAGCAGTGATTAATGTAAGTAGCGACCTGATTAATAATAGTAATAATAATAATAATAATAATATAATATTAGTAACATCGTTAGGAATGAGAACCCAGGTTCGAAATTTCCCCAAGACACCTGACGAAGGCTGAAGGGTATATCAGCCGAAACGTTGTGTTAACAACAAACAAGATGAGGACAAATATCCGTCAAATGTAAATTATGTAAATACGAAAACTAAAAGAAGCAGCACATATGCTAGGACACAACAACCTCCTAAGCAGACCGAGTGCAGATATGAATAGCATATGGGAACCGGTATTGAGGAAGGATAGAAAAATAATAGATTTATAAGCCTTAAAATTCACCCCATAATTGCCCACGGGCATATGGCGTAGTGGTTAAGAGCGCGGGCTACTAACCCCAAGGTTCCGAGTTCGATTCACGGCAGCGACCTGATTAATGATAGTAGTAGTAGTAGTAGTAATAATAATAATAATAATAGTAGCATCGTTAGGAATGAGAACCCAGGTTCGAAATTTCCCCAAGACACCTGACGAAGGCTGGAGGGCATATCAGCCGAAACGTTGCGTTAACAACAAACAAGATGAGGACAAATATCCGTCAAATGTAAATAATTCCTCATGTCTTAAATATAGAACTGTAATATATTCTTTTACTTGTTTCAGTCATGCTGGAGCACCACCTTAAAGGGTGTTAGTCGAAGAAATCGACCTCAGGATTTATTATTTGTAAGCCTAGTACTTATTCTATCGGTCTCTTTTGACGAACTGCTAGATACGGATACATAAACTCACCAGCACCGGCTGTCAAGCGATGGTGGGCGGACAAACACAAACTCACACACACACATACACACACACATGCAACTATATACATATACATATATATATACGACGGGCTTCTTCCAGTTTCCATCTATCAAATCCACTCACAAGGCTTTGGTCGGCCCGAAGCTATAGTAGAAGACACTTGCCCCAGGTACCACGCAGTGGGACTGAACCCAGAACCATGTGCTTGGGAAGCAAGCTTCTTATCACAGGAGTGTCATATATGGATGATGTACCAGTTATTTCTAGCACATCTAACAGTCACAAAGAAACTCCCTGTTGGTCTGTATCACGTTTCTAATGTTTTTTTTTGTTTGGAATTGAAACTTAAAAATCCACGTACCTACCAGTCTATCTCCCTCCCTCCCCCCTAAAGGTTATGTATGACCAAAAGTTTAGTACGAGTCACTTGCTTTATATCCATGAACAAATACTCGACTATAAGTTGCCAATTTCAGCTCTCTAAAATACAGTACTATAATTCATAGTATAATTAGTAGATAGTAGTATAATAGTATGAAGTAGTATCGTTCGCATTACAATTGACAACTGTTTCCAGGGTGTTACAATAAGTGGTATGCCGATATCCAGATGTCAGTAAGGAGAAACAAAACTACTATCTAAAATCTACCAACATGCATGCAAAGGAGTATGTACGCGTTATTCGATGTGCTAGAAATAGCTTCCTAATCTCCATGAGATCCCATCCTACTCCATAATAGGAAAGGACAAATTGAATAAGGTTATCTTAAAGAGTCCTGAGAAGATAGGATAGCATAGGACAGCCATGGACGGAATGCTGTCGGTCACACACCTGCTTAGTTATGTCTAAGGAGATAAGCAACAATAGCCTGTTTGATATTGTATTAAATGGCGCCTTGTTTGTTTCCTGTATTGAGGATAGAATGATGATTTTACATAGTGAATTGTCCTGTAATCTTTATGGAGTTAGAACCACTACTTAAAATTCCTTTTTATTTAAATTACTATGTAATTTTCCCGGTTTGTTTGGTAGAGCCTATATACCGGCAAGTAACTGACTGTGGTTAAAAATAGATATGAAAGAAATGAATTAAAATTGCAAAACCTGGAATCGAACCAGCTTTGAGGACTCGATGTTTTCAGAGTTTACTACTATATGCGACGCCGTTCCATATCGCCTTCTCTTCATTTGTCTTCTGTCTTTGCCTGACATCTTGCTTAAATGTATCATCATACTTTATTCATTCCGATATCACGTGCATTCCTATTTAACTCAAGGCAAATTTTTTTTCTTTCCAGTTTCTTGTCATCTCATACAATGTTTTTGTCAAGATTTTGTAATGACTTTAATGTGAATTTAAATATATTTCAATTTCAATTTTCCTAGTCATTGTCTTTCATCGTCTATTTAATTTTTTAAATATTTTCTTACTGGCTTCCTAAGTTCATTCATTTTCTATTGTATTTCTTTCCTTATTTCTCTAATTGTTATGTGCTAAAATGGACAATGGTTGTTGCTCTAGTTTATTGATTATGGCCATGTTTTTACTGCGTCTTTTTACACTTTGCACAACTTGATTTCATAATATCTGCATCAATCAGTTCTATTTGATTTACGCCTTTTTAAAGGTCTCTCTAGACGATTATTTATTCTAGATTCAACAAGCGATTTACAATTACATGTTGTTATTATTATTATTATTATTATTATTATTATTATTATTATTATTACTATTATTATTATTGTTGTTGTTGTTATTATTATTATTATTGCTGTTTTCTTTTTTTAATGCAACATCAATAAAAATACACAAAGCATTCAAGACTTTAATCTTAATTTATTTATATTGTGATTTCTCTACATTAAAATTTCGCTCTCGTTGCAAAATGAATATTCAGCATTATATTTCTTAACTTCAAAGTTTGAAAAATAATGTAACGTCCTCAAACTGATAAAGAACACTGATTTGAATTGAGGAAGGACACATCACTCTTCGCATTTATGTTTTATATTTTTTCTTTTTTTTTTCTTTGAAAACATTCTGGTGTATCCACTATGAAAGTTATACAGCCAATGTTGATTAGGTTGAACTTAACTTCATGCTGATCTGTATATTATTACTGCTATCCCTTATATTGTCCATTGAGAAATTTCATACAGAACAAACAAGAAACGAGTTGGCTAACGAAAAGTATCAATTTTAGATGTCTATTGTATCATCTATCTCTATCGACTGTGTTATTTGCTTCATTCTTATACGTGAATGCTGATTTCAGATATTAAATGGCTTCATATACGATATATGAAATCTGATTAGTACAGGATACGAAAAAGAGGAACTAAGACATTGTCAAGTGTATCTTAAATCATCGAATTATATTAAACCCTGAATGGCTTGTATTAAAGAAATATGAAATCCTCCACATCTATAAGCTGTGACAAAATTTGCTCACGTTAAAATACAATTGCAAGAAATACACACCGCTACAGAAATCACACAAGCAACTATTTAAAAACAAGGAAAAGGTTAACAAATTAGTAAACACAGACACACAACAATGGATATATATTCGCCACTAATACCGAATTACAATAGTTTCGCCTGAAGATCGAAAGTGCGTGAAACTCGAGTTCCGAAAGAAACAATTATGGTTTCAAGAAAAAGCTATATATATATATATATATATATATATATATATATATATATATATATATATATATATATATCTATATATATATATATATATATATATATATATATATATATATAGATAAACATATATATATATGTATATATATATATATATGCATATATATGCATATATATATATGTGTGTGTGTGTGTGTATGTGTATCGTGGCATTCCGTCGGTTACGACGACGAGGATTCCAGTAGATCCGATTAATGGAACAGCCTGCTCATGAAATTAATCGTGAAAGTGGCTGAGTACTCCACAGACACGTGTATCCTTAACGTAGTTCTCGGGGAGATACGTCGTGACATACTGTGTGACAAAGCTGACCCTTTGAATTACAGGCACAACAGAAACAGGAAGTAAGAGTGAGAGAAAGTTGTGGTGAAAGAGTACAGCAGGGTTCGCCACCACCCCCTGCCGGATCCTCGTGGAGCTTTAGATGATTTTGCTCAAACACTCACAACACCCGGTCTAGGAATCGAAACTGCGATCCTACAACCGCGAGTCTGCTGTCCTAACCACTGGACCATTGCCACACACACACACACACACACACACACACACACACACACACACACACACACACACATATATATATATATATATATATATATATATATATATATATAGGGCAGGGAATCGTCAATTAGTAATAAAATTAATAATTAACAATTTTGCCGGGTAGCTCAGTATGAAAAAAAACCTTTATCGGTAAAACCATTTATAATCATAAATATACAGGGATTAACAGAAGCCTGCTTCTCCAACATACTGAGGATTCAGAAATAGCAGTCAAAGAACTACTGATTCCAAACTACAATTTTTTCTCTAATGGATAGCGATATCTATGGCACACACAGAACAAAAAACAGAAGAGAAGAGTAAAAACAAACCTACCTTTAGTTAATTGGATACGACGTTTCACGGTTAAGGGTAGGAATTCCCCTATTCCGATCTTCAGCCACAATATTCGAATAAATTTGCCAATGTCTAAATAACTCACGTTAATTTTGACCATGCGACATCAAGACCACGTGAGGCAGACACTAAGAAATTTATCGGCCAGTGAGTTTAAAACCTCTCACCCCCATGAATATATATATATATATATATATATATATATATATATATATATAAATGGTAAGAATGAAATCTGGTATGTAAGTAATCATTATATTTTGTATCTTTACATTTGTCTTGCTCGCTTACGTTCTGGCGTTTGCCGAATTTTCTTGAGAACAATTTTTCTTAGTGGTCAGATCATATGGGGGTCTACATTTAGCATATTGGATATCCACCTAATGTATGTATGTATGTATGTATGTATGTATGTATGTATGTATGTATGTATGTATATATATATATATATATATATATATATATATATATATATATATATATATATATACATATATAGGGCAGGGAATCGTCAATTAGTAATAAAATTAATAATTAACAATTTTGCCGGGTAGCTCAGTATGAAAAAAACCTTTATCGGTAAAACCATTTATAATCATAAATATACAGGGATTAACAGAAGCCTGCTTCTCCAACATACTGAGGATTCAGAAATAGCAGTCAAAGAACTACTGATTCCAAACTACAATTTTTTCTCTAATGGATAGCGATATCTATGGCACACACAGAACAAAAAACAGAAGAGAAGAGTAAAAACAAACCTACCTTTAGTTAATTGGATACGACGTTTCACGGTTAAGGGTAGGAATTCCCCTATTCCGATCTTCAGCCACAATATTCGAATAAATTTGCCAATGTCTAAATAACTCACGTTAATTTTGACCATGCGACATCAAGACCACGTGAGGCAGACACTAAGAAATTTATCGGCCAGTGAGTTTAAAACCTCTCACCCCCATGAATATATATATATATATATATATATATATATATATATATATATATATATATATATATATATATATATATATATATATATATATATATATATATATATATATATAAATGGTAAGAATGAAATCTGGTATGTAAGTAATCATTATATTTTGTATCTTTACATTTGTCTTGCTCGCTTACGTTCTGGCGTTTGCCGAATTTTCTTGAGAACAATTTTTCTTAGTGGTCAGATCATATGGGGGTCTACATTTAGCATATTGGATATCCACCTAATGTATGTATGTATGTATGTATGTATGTATGTATGTATGTATGTATGTATATATATATATATATATATATATATATATATATATATATATATATATATATATATATATACATATATAGGGCAGGGAATCGTCAATTAGTAATAAAATTAATAATTAACAATTTTGCCGGGTAGCTCAGTATGAAAAAAACCTTTATCGGTAAAACCATTTATAATCATAAATATACAGGGATTAGCAGAAGCCTGCTTCTCCAACATACTGAGAATTCAGAAATAGCAGTCAAAGAACTACTGATTCCAAACTACAATTTTTTTCTCTAATGGATGGCGATATCTATGGCACACACAGAACAAAAAACAGAAGAGAAGAGTAAAAACAAACCTGTCTTTAGTTAATTGGGTACGACGTTTCACGGTTAAGGGTAGGAATTCCCCTATTCCGATCTTCAGCCACAATAGTTCTATGTGTGCCATAAATATTGCCATCCGTTTAGAGAAAAAATTGTAGTTTAGAATCAGTAGTTCTTTGACTGCTATTTCTAAATTTTCAGTATGTTGGAGAAGCAACTCAATGCTAATCCCTGTATATATTTATGATGATAAATAGTTTTACCGATAAAGGTTTTTTCATACTGAACTACTTGGCAAAATTGTTAATTATTAATTCTATTATTAATTGACGATTCCCTGCCTTTATTCTTGTATATTTTATAT